>NW_028277348.1:0-300000 GCF_059751315.1 Micrasema longulum
TCAGCGAACTACTACGGCGGGGCGGATTCATCCTCGCGAATTGGGCGAGTAATGATCCCTCCGTAATGGAAGCGATTCCTTCAAGTCTGAGAGGGAAAAGCGCACGCGAAATAATTAGCGGAACCTCCGTGACAGAGAGGGTCCTCGGCATCAAATGGGACCCGGTGACAGACGAGTTTCAATTTAAATTTAAAGTGTCACGGGAGGTTCCAACAGAGAGGCCTACAAAACGGCAGATGCTAAGTGAAGTTATGAGCATTTTCGATCCACTCGGTTTCGTAGGGTGTTTGACAATACGCCCGCGAATACTGCTACAAGATGTGTGGCGCTCCCACATAGAGTGGGACGAACAAGTGAATGAAGAACACGCAGAGAAATGGCGCACTTGGGTGGACATATTACGCAATACCGAGTGCGCTATACCGCGGCGCGTATCGAGCGCCAATGGCCAGCCAGTAGAGCTGCACGTATTTTCCGATGCCTCGGAGCAAGCGAGCTGCGCCGTAGCCTACATCGTGGAGGAGAACGCCGCCGGAAGGAATGCGACGTTCATGGCTAGCAAGTGCCGAGTTAGCCCGCTACGAGCGCTATCAATTCCACGCCTGGAATTACAAGCCGCGCTCATGGCCGCACGACTGGCGGCCACAATCAAGAAAGAATGCGGAAGTAATATACGCGATACCTACTACTGGACAGATTCTACTACGGTGCTGTGCTGGGTCCAGAGTGATTCGCGCATCTTCACGCCATTTGTAGCCCACCGCCTAGGGGAAATAGATGAGCTAACGAACGCTCAAGAGTGGCGGTGGGTACCAGGAAAGAAGAACCCCGCTGATCTCGGGACGCGGGACGGCGAGATACCAGACATCTCCCCGGCCGGCATGTGGTTCAGTGGGCCGAGTTTCATAAAGAAAAATAAAAGTCAATGGCCGCCGCTCAAGGTAATAACGGCGACCCCGGATACAAGCAGTGAAATAAAGTGTGCGAACAGTGCCATCGTGATGACAGCCCTCCCGGACGAAAGAAGATTTTCCTCCTGGCGGAGACTGATCAGGACTACAGCGTGGGTGTTGCGCTTCATAAACCGCTGCAGGAAAAAGAATACAGGAAGCGCGACACTCATCGCCCCGGAACTCAAGGCATCAGAGAGGGCGTGGATACTCATAAGCCAGACAGACAGTTACCACGCCGAGATAGCCGCAATTAGACGGGGGGAGTGCCTCCCGCGGAACAGCCGCCTGCTGGGCCTCACTCCCTACCTCGATAAAGATAGCGTCCTCAGAATGGGGACGCGAATTATGGAAGCCCCCGCGGTGAGCGAGCAACTAAAGGCGCCCGTCATACTGGACGGAGCGCACGCCTATACGCGTCTATTGATAAGGCATTATCACGAGTCGCGGCAACACGCAAGTACAGAGCGGACACTCAGCGAACTCAGACAACAGTTCTTTATAACACGATTACGGACAAATATAAGGAAAATTATATACGAGTGCCGCTACTGTCGAATACAGAAGGCCCGCCCGCAGCCTCCGCTCATGGGACAGCTGCCTGCCGGCCGACTCGATCATCACGTAAGGCCTTTTACCCACTGTGGGGTGGACATGTTCGGGCCCGTATACGTAACTATCGGAAGACGCCGGGAGAAACGATACGGGGCCCTGTTTACGTGCATGGTTACGAGGGCCGTGCATATTGAAATTACACCGTCGTTGAGTACTGACTCGACGGTGCAGGCCCTCAGAAGGATGGCGGCCCGCAGAGGACATCCGACAACGCTCTACTCGGACAACGGGACGAACTTCAGAGGCGCAGACAAAGAGATGGCGGCCGCCATGAAGGAACTAGCCCACGATCCCGAACTACAGAACGAGGCGACAAGGAGAGGGATCAAATGGGTGTTCAACCCGCCATCGGCGCCACACATGGGGGGAGCCTGGGAACGGCTCGTCCGGTCGATAAAGGGGGCGCTTATGGTGATTCTAAAGGAACAAGCCCCCCGAGAGGAAACGCTAATGACAGCGATAGCGGAGGCCGAGTACACAGTAAACACTCGGCCCCTAACCCACGTCTCGCTTGATAGCCGAGACGACGCTCCGCTGACTCCGATGCACTTTCTCATCGGGTCGAGCGGGGCCCAGCCGCATCTGGCCGATTACAGAGACGCGCCGCCCGAACTGTGCCTCAGAAAACAATGGCGGGTGGCGCAGAAACTAGCCGACGCATTTTGGAAAAGATGGATGAGGGAATATCTCCCGACGTTGGCACAGCGACGGAAGTGGCAACAGGCCGCCACACCGATCATGGTCGATGACCTGGTCATAATAACGGACGCCGCCCTCCCGCGGAATGAATGGCCGCGGGGACGCGTCATAGCAGTCACACCAGGGAAGGATGGACAAGTCAGGAGCGCCCGGGTCCAGACAGCCACCGGAACCTACACACGACCCGCCGTCAAGCTCGCCGTGTTGCAAATCAAGGACGACGTCGGCGCAGAGATGCCTCCTCGGCAGGGGGGAGTGTTGCCGACGTAAAAGTACATGCACCAACTTGGCGGCCCTTCCTGGGGTTTTAATGTAGCATAGGAGGCTTCAGTATGTGTAAGCGATCTACCACCTCCTCAATAAAGACTAGTATTTGTCACTTTCGGGGGTGGTGATCGCCATACTGAAGCCCACATATAGATTAGAATTCATGAAAATATTTGTATGCCCATAATGTGTTTTTATGTTGTTCTGTATAAGTGTTGATCGCCGCGCGGTCGGCGGGGAACTGCGGCCGGTAGCGGGAGGGTGGGGACCTTATACGTGGCGCGAGAGAGACCGATAGAGCCGGCAAATGTGCTCGCTATCTCTCTCGCCGCGTGATTGGTCAACCTAGCACCGCCCGCTATTGGCCTAGCCCACCGCCGCACGGCAAAATGTTGTATATATAGCCCCGCCGGGGAAAAATAAAGTCAGTCATCTCACCACACTACTAAGGCTTTCTACTCTCCACTTCACCTCCCTACCTCGCTTCAAACCGGACCTCATCGCCACCTGGATTCGAACACCGCTACCCCCCTGGACTTGGAACTCGGATACCCTTTGGATTGGATTTTGGACCCTTGGATACTTCCCCGGAACACACCCGCCGTTCCCACCGACGGAGAGATACCGGCCTTACAACCCGGTTGCCTGACTCAGGATTGCGGCCGCCAGCGCTACTCGCTAGCGACCCCGCAAGGGATCTCTAGGCGACGATACCTCCCCCGGAGCTTATCGTTCGTCGGCCGAGGCCCGCCTACGCCCGGCCACTCTGCGTTTGACACCAGCACCTATAGAAATACAGTTCTTGTGACGGGCGCGATTGCTACGGACGAAGCAGTGATCCGCCGCGTCTGTTACAAGTAATATGGGGAAGGAATTAAGTCGTGATACAAAAAATGCGGAATTCAGAAATTTAAGAAAGTTCGTGAGGGAGTGAAAGACAAACATGAATATAAAAAAAGTTTCGTCAATAATTATTGTGATCTTCAAATGCTAATATACAGTATTTCGTAAAACATACAAAATTAAATTTATGTTCAAAGATTAACTTTGTGGTCAAAAATTTTAATTAATGTTAGTATATATAAATATTTAACCAATTACCGACTTTTTATGTCTACCGGTTTCGAGACGTACCCGCCTCTTCGTCGGGTTTGAAAAAAATATATGCTTAAATGGTATACTTTTGTACCTATCACGTTTTGACATTAAGTATCAAAAAAAAATTAAACCGCTCTCGCGTAAAGTTGAAGAAAATCACATGCGTCGTTCTTCTACGATCCCGACGATATGTAACGTAAAAGCAAACACAACAACTTGTAGAGCAGATTTTTTTTTTAATGACGTAAAATGCTTAACATTTTGTTTTACTTTTGGTGCTCATTTTTAAATTTAATACACAATAATTTAAACATCTAATATTTCAGACTAACAAAAAAACGTGGGAGCAAATAGCTAAAATTGAATATTTATGCTTGTTTATGAGCAGTTTCTTTTTAAACAACATGCTACAGTCTGCGTATCTCATATAGATTCTTGTTTGAGGCCCTGAGTATGTAGCCATCCGGTTGAATAATTCAATTTGTTAGGCCGAGCACGATACATATAAGGGAAATGTATATTTTTTATAATGCAAAATCGATATATTTCCCAGTAACATTAGCCGAAGCGGGTGGGCGGGGGTCAATTGTATGAGTGGTCAATTTGGTGGGACAAACTATTCCGAAAAGAAGGAACGATTGATGCCAGGGATATATAGGAGAAACTGCTAGGTACTAATTGAAGGATATTTGAAAAAAATAATTTATGAGTTTTATAAACATACAGCAGCAGAACTATTCGAGACAAAAAAAGAATCAAGTATTATGAGAAAAAGCAAGCGATTTGGAAAAAAACGGAACAGACCATCCAAAAACCCAAAAAACACCTAGTTTTATCTGCCTTCTTTCTTCGACGTACGCTATTCAAATATTATAAATAGTTTTGAATAACGGAAAAGGTACCGACACAGAAAATTTCATTCTGAAAAAAAAAACGGTTCAGTTTCGGAGCGCGGAAAACGGGACAACGAAACCTCGATTTTGTCGATTCTAGTTAGGTATAATCAGTCAGACGTGCAGTTGTCTTTTTTGCACAGTATCGGGGAGACATCTGCGAGAGCGACAGAAAAGCTATGTTCAAATATCTGTTCAACAAATTTCTCCGACACCGCCTATCCTCTTAAGGATCATAAACAATGCCTGAACTGCGAACAAGAAGCAAAAATAAAAACACTTTTTGGCGCTAAACCGCCCCTGTTTTTGGCGAGTCTATTTTTTAAGTAACCTTCTACTAAAATGAAGGGGTAACAGAGCTTTATGGACACACGTTCACACTTCTGACTAGCTAAGGCATTTTATATTCTACGTAGAGAGTGGGTACTAGACAAAATTGAATTATTCAATAGATTACTTTATCCCATCTTGTACGAATGGTACCAACATTATTTATCATGGGAATAATATCAATTTAATTTAATAAAGATAACACGAACAAACCTTCCGGCCAAAGACGATAGCATCTAAATTTACATGTTAAAAATGTAAAAGGGCCATGAATAATTTATTTTAAATCGAGAAGTTTTTTTAGCGTTTCCACGGAAAGGCTGTTTTAGTGACAGAAATGAGTTTCATTCGCCACTTCCGTGCCCGCGCCTAATAGTTCATAGGACACTGCACGGGTAGTTAAAACTTTAGCAGAGCACATTGATCATTTCCTACATGAAGGCGATATGATCAGTCTTACGCTTAAAGGATTGAGAAATTTTGCAGTAATAATCTACTTTTTATAATCATACATCCATTCAAAAACTATAATTAATTTAGTATAGTGAGGAAAGCATTGAAGGTACTTATTACATTGTTTTACAAATCGTTCAATCAAGAAGATAGTGTGCCTAGACATCATCATAATCAAACCCTTATCCGCACCTGATGGTGCATAGAGCACTGCATTGGTAAATTAAATGCAGTGAATCGTGATCATTCGTTACATGCAAGTAAGGCGATCAATCTTACGCTCCAGGTGCCAGTCCAGGGATATTAAAATACTTCAGTGTTAAATCACATTTGAAAACAAATATTTCATGTCAACCCTCACAGGAATCGAACCCGGGACCTCAAGCATGGAAGGAAAACGTGCCTATCTTTTTAGGATTTTTACCTGTTGAGGCATTAAGGACATCGCCTACAGACAGTCGATTAAAGATCAAATAAAATCAATCGTGTAGCCGGCAACTTTTTTTTGAAAATATTTTTAATATTGCATAGAAAGTTGGAGTACGTGATAAGGTAATCGCATGCGGGATTGAATTAGTAATTCTAAAAGTATTTTATTGATACAAATTCATCCAAATATCACTGATGACGCTTGCAGTATAAGATTTTTCGTAGTATTATAATGTACGTTCGGTTTCTTTCTAAAGCTCTCTTCCCCTGCTAATATCGGGGAGCGCGCTGAACACGCGAACATCTTTAGCGTTCGTACTTTCCGAGAACATTGCGAGATGAGTGATGTGTGTAGGGGTAAGAAAAATGGCAGATTAAAAATAAGGGTGGAAACAGTTTATTTGCACACAAGGCCCATTAAAAATAAAAACATGGTAGGTGGAAGACGTTGAAAAATATGTAGCAAAAATATTTAAAAGGAGTTTATATCAACCAACATCGGTTCCAACTTGCCTCGTCTTTTTAATGCTGGTCCATGAAAAACGATTTTTGTTTATTAAATAAATAAAACTATCTGAATAAATTCCAAGCCGATTTTTTTTTTAAATTATAAAAATTAATATGTATATAAAAAAAAATATATTCGTTTATGTGCTTTCACACTTATAGATTACGCAGACAGTATAGTCTACGCTTGTTTAAATCTCCCTTCCCGGTAATGTGTAGCTAGTATACGTTGCTTATAATAACTTTAATATCTCTATACTACTACCATCACGCCATTTCCCCGTAGGGGTGGGTAGGCAGAGAGAATGGACCGCCACACACGTCTATCCTGTTATACATTCCTAGTTTCTTCCACATTCATAAATCTTGTCATACATGCCCTTCGGTTCTGTCTGCTTTTGACATGACCAGACTTAAGATTTTGGTTTATCTGATCATGCCACGTCTTCCTTGGTCGCCCTCGTCTCACGTTACCGTTCATTTTCGCCATATATACTTGTTTTACCAATCTTTTGTCGTCCATTCATAAAACATAATACGTTGAGGTTGATTATTGATAATAAACTAAATTAAAATAAAAACAAATCACTACAGTTAAAAACGTTGCTTACATTTTGTAAAAGGTAAAACCTAAAACAAAAGAAAGTTTGGGAGACTTAGAAACTGAACTTGTCTCTATAAAAATAATAAATACTGGGTTAAGATTTGAGGTATTCCTTCATTATACAATTACGCATCGATTGCAATAATTTATATTTTTTAAGTATTTTGAAACAAATGGGAGATTAATCACTAATACATTAAAACAGTTTACAAATGTGACGTATGTGGTATTTAAGAGTACCGAATATACGGTTGTCTCAAACAGTACATAGGTATATTTGCGAGCGAGAGAGACAAATCCAAGTGTCACTCAGGCCAGTAGCAAAAAGACCGGCACCACTGCTATAATACGGCAGTCACCAGTTTTGAGCAGTTGTTTTCGGAAAAAGAAGCGATTGTCCGTGAATATTATATTTTCTGATTCAAAATCTCTCATTTTTGCATGTGTATTGAATACACAGCACCGTAACGCGCGGATGTTTTTGGCACAGTAAGGGAAGGGTTAAACCCGCGCACTGCCAACGGGTGTCTTGCAATGGGAAGTTAACATTTATCTTCATTTTAACTACTAAGTAAAATTAAGTTTTTTGTATGAAAAGCAGAATATGCGTACATTTTTTTCTTTTAAACATGTTCAATTATAGGTTACCGATGAAAAAACTTTAAATGTTCCTAGAAATATACTCATTTTCGTACACAAAAAATATCGATTTTTCTTTATAGACAGTCTTAGATAACTCTGTTAACTTCCCATTGTAATCGGGGCCCTGGAGATATTCATATCCGGTTAAAGTTTTCACAAATATTTTTTTTATTTTATTTATTTCGAATACAAACAGATGTACAGGTTAAATGAATATTTTTTTAAAAAATTATATAAAATGTATACATAGTAGGGCCTGCCATCCAATTATATGTATTCACTAAATAATACTGTAATAAAGCGACGACAGCTTCAAGTTTAAACTATATAAATAATAAATATACTAAATATTAAAATAAGATAAATATGGACAAAACAAGGAGATAGTGGAAAGGAAAAGAAGGAAATTGATAAGGAGTGGTAAAGGATGATTGAAGGAAAGTGAGAGTGGAAAATTGCATTTGATTTAATGAAGAGCATGAATCAAGCCTATAGAATAATAGCAGAACATGTAGACACTAATGAGAGAATTAAAAATTATACACGAAAAGAAGATATGAACACAGCAAAATGGTTGAGGATGAGAAAATTTGTTTATTTATTTCACAGTGTTAAAATGTGCAGAGGTTCTTTGTTTCAGGTCATGACTAGCTAGGAAATTCCTGTGTTTAGACAGGACCTTTTTCTAACATGTGTTTTTTCTTCATTAAATGGTGCTCAAAAAATTCAAATAATAATAATATCAAAAAATGACAAATAAATATAAATTAGAAAATATACCGATACTTTTTTTTTATAAAAATTAATATTTGCGTCCTTATGATTTGCCCAAATATTATATTTTTATGGCTATTTTCAACGAGTTGTAAATAACTCATTATTATAAAATGGGAATCAAGTTGGGGCAGAGTGGGATTCGAACTACGCACCTTTGTTCCGTGAGTCCGAGACACTAGCCACAGGACCACAACCCGGTTTAAATAATAAAAATTGAAGCATAAATAAAAATTAGAAAATATATCATTAATAATTAAAACGTAAAACATAAATATAAATAAGAAAACATACCAATAATAATAAAAATTGAAGCATAAAAAAAATAGAAAATATACAATTAAAAATAAAATGTAAATACTAATAAAAATAAGAAAATTAAACAAATAAAAATTCTGAAACATAAAAAAATAATATATAAATAAAAAGAACAAGGAGATATTTGACAATTAAAATCAACACAATTTTTGGTCACATAAATAATTTACAGGATATAAAAAGGTCTACTTCTTATCCACTTGCTCATCATTTTTTTAAACATTGTAACTGACAAACGCTTTTACGTCAGGGTCCAACATGTTCAAAACCCTGGGGCCTAATACTATAATTAACCAATTCGGAATCCATTTATGATGAACAACATAAACACACTAAAAATTACATAAATTTATTATAAACAGGTAAACATTTCATTTAGAAGCGTTTCAGAAAGTTTTTTTTGAAATCATAAAATTAAGTAATAAAAATATCTAAATGGAATCAGAGTAAGTTAAACTTAAAGCAGTTACCATGGATAAATCAGATTTGAACATTTTATTTGGACAATGGATTATATAGAATAAAATTAACCTGTCGTATTGATTGATTTAACGATACAATTCATTGAAATGTGCTGTAGGAGACAGGAACTATCAATGATTTAAAACAATAAATTAACAGAACATTTGCCATGGTTATTCAATTCATCCCGTACAGGTAATAAGTACTTATGATATTGTTAAAAACCATTACATTAAATAGATTAAGAATATTAATCCGATAATTCCGGTTTAGAAATCAGAGTTACAGAACAAAGGCAAATTAAGTGGGTACTTGGAGCGATAAAGTAAATAGTCCTAAGACAGAATTATAACTATCTAATGCGCTCAAAGGAAAAGCGAGGATAGGAGAGACAAAATGGCGAATCAGATTAGGCGTACATCATGGAGTTATAATAATATTACTATCGTAAGAAATAACTCAACTCGAGATACATTAGCGCTGGAAGCCTAAAGATGCCCAAAGTCTAGAGTTCTAGCCGGATCGAGAGCCGAAACTAAAATCGATAATTAATTTGATTAGTCACACTGTTTGCTTCAGTTTCAAGGGTATTGCGGTTTTTAGCTATCATCAATTATGTTACGATCGATTCAGGCCTCTGGTACTTATAGTAAAATTTAGTTAAAAAATAATAAAAAGTTCCAATCATAATATGTTAATGACGCATGATATATTTCTGGGACAAAAACATATCCTTTTAAGCTTATAAAATAGCGCGTATCGGTAAAAAAATGTAAATATCTATTACCCATAAACTTAAGTTCATTCATAATATTTCTCAATTGAAAAAAAAGAAAAATATTTTTTATAATTTAAAAATTACGAGCTGAACCCGGTAATGCTTTGCTATTGCTAGATTTGAATATATACTAGTATATAGATTAAAAGAAGACAATCTAAAGTTTGATATCAACTATTGTATTTAGTTAAAATGAGATATGTACATATACATTATTATTTTTGTGTTTCGGGTTGCATAAATTGTGACAGGTAATTTCGATAAATAGGTATTTGAACATTGTCTCCTGTCACTTTCTTGCAGATGCCTCCCCACTACTGTGCGAAAAAGACAAACCTTTGCATGTCGGACCTTTTGTTAGAAAAGACAAAATCGACCTTTTTTGCACATCAAAACTGAACTGATTTTGTTATTGTTTTAGACAAAGTATCAGAATAACATTTTCTGTATTGGCACGTTCTGCGTTTTTCAAAAATAGTTTTTTTCGTGTACCGTGCGCGCCCGAATACGTTTAATGACATTAAATTCGAAACCAAAATGCCTGATGCCTGAAAAAGATGGTGTAACTTTTCATTTGTAAGAAGGTACCTAGGTACTTGTTTATAATTGAATTCCATAAGTACATATAATAAATTTTCAAAAATAGAATTATTTTTGCAAATGTCAAACTCTGCTCTTCTCACCGACAGAGGTGCACTTTGTGTAGGAATACGATTTTCAAAAATGTATATATTAAATGTCAATTAATATTATTTTAGCATTACCAAAAATTCAGTAAAAAGAAATAAATGTGTAGAAATTATAAGGAATTTAAGGAAAGAGTCCGATTGGGATCCACAAAAAACGAATGTTGTTTGTAAACATTGAAATACATTTACTTAAAAATAACATCATTCCATTATTTTGTACACGCATTCTCGGCGAATGCAGCCCTGGTAAACGATGAAAAAAATATTTACGCTCCAAACTTTTTTCTACTCAATTAATTGAATATTTTAAGGGCTTTAAATATGCTCATGGCAAAGATCTACATTTCGCTAAAAACCGCAAGTAAATCGGTGTAATAGTTTCATTTCAGTCTATCGAGGACACACATACGAACATTGGCTATAAACTAGTTAATTGAACATGTGTTATATTACAATATACACACGGGTTTCAGGGCCAGACCGCAAAACTTATGAAAAACAATCCTCACGGTAAGAAGGTTTAGACAGGCGCCGTGGCGCAGTTGGTTAGACGGCTAACTGTGAAACTGGCGTCGCGGGTTCGATTGCCAGCTGCAAGAAAAAAATTCAAGAAATATTTTTTTCTCAGTTGGTCTGGGTGTTGTGGCGTATTTTTAATAACCTCCTTTCATATCCCGTCTTTTCCACCTGCTGAGAAGCCTCTATATAGAGACTTAGCGGGTTAATCCTTTGAGAAATTTGAAAAAAAACCTTTTTATTCGTGTTTTTTTTTTTTATAATTTGAAAATAGAAACAATCCTTAACGTCTCGGACTAGCATCTAATCCACAAACCGCTTACCCCTCCCAAGCCAGTCGCTTCCCTAGTCAGCACCGCTGCGTATTGCTCCGTTGGTCAAATACGTTTTTAATATTTTTATTTTTTTAAATTAAAAATGAAATTTTCAAAAAAATTCACCAGGATATTTTTTAATTTACATAAAAAAATGTTCTTGCGGTATGGCCCTGAAAAACCGCATATAATATACATTATGTTCCTCAATGAAGTCAGTTTAATATTAGTGAAATGTGTATTATTTATAAGGACGACAGGAATCCGCCCTAAAAAAAACCAGGCAGCAGCCAGCTGTTTAACTAAAAAATGAATATTTCTGCGTTATACCGATTACTAACATAAGCAGAAAAAATATAGGCGTACTAAGGGGTACCAGTAATTAAAAAATAATCTCGCCGCTTTTTTATTTTCGTAGGCACGGGAGTAAACAAAACTCAAATTTGATGTATATTTGAATACCCGGGCTGAAAGAATTGTTTATTCAATCGAGTTTTGTATTTTGAATATTCGGAAAATATACGTTCATGATTCGCAGGAGACATTTATTGAAACCTTCTGATTAAATTAGCGTGTTTAAAATGTTCCTCTGACTATGTACGAACGAAAGCACTCAATCTTATTAATGCAACGAGGAAAACTGTTATTGAAATGTTAAAAGAATTTATTAATATAAAATATTTCAGCGATTTGAATTCATGCTTCATGGAAAAACGTTTGTTGATTTATGAATTTATTCATAAAAATGTTTAATATTTAGAAATTTTATTCATAAATGCTCATGTTATCTACAATTTCACTTCACTTTATGAACCGAAAAAAAACCCTGAACAAAATTACGCTCAAGAAGCGACTGAAGATTTAATTGTCACTTGAATGCATAAAATAAAACGGTTAAAGTAATTCCAGCCTACGCTGAAAACAGTTCAGGTTTCAACAATTGCCCATAATACTTTCTTTCAACTTACATAAAAGGAAAGATAAATCCGTTAGCTGAAGGCGAGTATGTATGATAACCGTGGAATAAGTATTCACTATTCACTACACGATTCACAATATTGAAAAACATATTTGTCATCATTTCGCCTATCCCAGTCACCACTCTCGCCTCCTCTCACGTAATTCCGCCGAATAAAGCCGAAAGATCGTCATAGACGACCTTCCAAGACGAAAGGAAGAGTAGGTAAGTTGGGTTAAGGCTCTCCTGAATCATCCACAGCACGTGTCCAAGCCAGGTCCACCGCCGCATCCTCGAAACGCTCGTTATAGGAGGCTGCTGGGTCCGTTCTCGGACATCAATGTTGGTAATAATTTATACATGATAGGGAAATATCACATACTACAAATGCCGATAAAAATATATAAATGGATTCAAAAAATTAATTGCATTTTCGAAATTAAAATGGATATTGTGGAGAAATGTATTCATACGTAACTTTAAAAAATAAATCACAAAAAAACATGTACCTAAAAAACCTAGGAGGGGAGAGTTGGATATTGGCGCGCGGTTGATAATGGCGCGCCCCCGTCTATCTCCCAAACTATGCAAGTTTGAACAATGTTAGATTACAGTAATACAATTGGCTTGGAGTAGGATTCCAGCATACATTTGTTTCAGAAGCTTCCGGTGTCCTTAACGTGTTGGACTAGTCGATCTCTATTTTGGTGAGTTTTCTTATATTTTTTGTTAGATTTAAATATTGGAAGGTATGTGGCACTTATATATTATATCTCTATTTGTTTGACAGTAAACAGAGCTGAATTTATTCACATTAAACAATACATTTGTTCAATTTATACTATAATTATTTAAATATGTTTTTTAAAAACTAAAATGACCCAGTTGGCTAATAGCGCGTTTGAGCCGCGCGCGCCATTTCTTACTGCCACAACTCTAAAAACAATGCTTGCAACGATAGATCAAAAAAGAAAAGGACGAAAACAGCAATAAACGATGTAAAAATAAAGTGAAACCAGGTTACAAGAGGAAATTAAAATTGGAATCCAGCGACGAAACGAATGATGAAGAGGTATCCTTTCTATGTGATGATGATTCTGATGATGACATAGTAAATGACGATTCCAATGCGCTTTTTGTGGGGAATTTGGACGAGACCAAGAAATGTGGTTTCGTTGTTTGTTGCTGCTGTAATTGGGTGCACAAAGAATACATAGGAAAAAATACACCAGATAACTATATTTGTGACTATTACATGAATGTAATAGAGTGTAATAACTTGATTTTGATTTGGAACTTTTTTAAAGTGTCTTTATGTTTTGGTTTTAAACTATAAAAGAATATGGTTTTAAAAGGATTTTATTTGATTTTAAATTGTTATTTTAAAAGTTTTGTCTTATTTTTGTTTTTTTTTATGAAAGTCTCCATTTTAAACTAAACTTATATGTGGATCAAGAAAGGCGCGGCAATATCAAACTAAAGGCGCGCTATTAACATACCGGTTTGATAATACCGCGCTTTGATGACGTTTTTGTTTTTTCATAGAAAACTTACCTAACAACTAATTTACTAACATTCATTAAAATTTTTCATCACAAAGTTAATGCTTCGTACATAAATATTATTACAAAACTTATTTATTTTATTACAAGATTTTTCTTGGAATAAACCAATATACACAGTAATCTTCTTCCGAGGAAGAATCGATAGTCAGCGTCCAGGGCGCTCAATGCCGGCGGTGAGAGGACGGAGGACTAATTGAGCGTTATGACTTCCCATCTAAGAGAAAATAGACGGGCGACTGACAAAAAAAGGTCCCCCGGACGGGCGGACCATTTCATATAAGCCCCGAGATATTTGGACAAATTCTAAAGATTGAATATCCTCTCAAGTATACACTCCCCTAATTGAATGTCTCCAACACCGAGCGGAGAGATTAACAGGAGCTGAATACGGGCTGAGATCTGAATAATAGTCCGATTTCCAAAACTGAAGCCGCAATATTTTAGCTAAAACTTACTCGTACGAAGAGAAACCATTGTAATAATGAAGCAACTGGCGCTTTGGTGGCTTAACCCCAAACCCTTTGAACATAGAGATAAAAAGTATTTGATATAAATTGTAATTAATCTCGATAAAGCTAGTCGTTATTTCTTCAACATAATTTTTTTTTTCGTGGAAGAAATGATTTGTTTATCAATAAACATGCAAAATAATGCTGATTATTTAAATTAGTTGCATTAGCGCAATAAGAATATAGCTCGTGTATTCTCTAAACTTTAAATATTTGGAAATAATCACTTCCCTTACTGTGCTAAAAACATCCGCGCGTTACAGTGCTCTGTAGTCATGTAGCTCAGTGCTCTGCACACTTACAAAAAATGAGAGATTTTAAATCGGAAAAACGGAATATTCATAGGCAATTACTTCAATTCTTTATCTTTATATATTAAATTCTTCTGTGCGTGTGTATGCCACTGAACTCCTCCTAAACTGCTGGACCAATTTTTATGTTTTTTTTTTGTGTATTTTAATGGGTCCCGAGATGGTTAAGATTCACAATTGGACCCGGTAGGTGGCGCTGCAATCTGTAACAATCATCTCAACGAACGATTTTAATTTACCGAAAATTCGAATATCGAAAAAACGTTTGCTGAACCAGCTAATAGCAGGCAAGCCAACGTTCGGGAAGGACACCGTCTGTTGGGTGCGCTAGTTTATAATATTTATGAAGATCATAATGTTATTAGATGCAATTTGTACTAGTTACACATTACCGGGAAGGGAGAGTTAAAAAGTTTTTTTTTTAAACTTTTTTGATTTTTACAATATACATAAGAGGTAAAAAATAAAGAATAATTACATAGCAATTAAATACATATTAATAGTAAAAATAGTTAACAAAAATCCCACAAAGGCATAGCCTGTTCGTGGTCATACAAGAAAATGTTAATAAATTTTTGCTCCTATAATAAATGGACAGTTATAATATTTTTGTGTAACATAAGAAAGAGAAAATAAAATATTCTGTTAGAGATTATATGTTTTTTTTTATTATAGTAATTAAAAAAGGAAACAAAAAATATTTAAAAAACATGAAAATATTCCTTTTTATTAAAGGACAACAAAATATATCATAGAAAAAAATAGTTCATATCTTTAGTTTGAATCCAGGATAGTCCGTGTTTTTTAAAAGAAGGAAAATTTTGAAAGTTTGGAATAAATGAAATATTATCTGTAAAAAAAGAATTAAAAATTTTTGGGCCTATAAAATACGCGTGTCTCTGTGCGAGCCTCGTTTTACAAAGTGGTATTTCTAAAACACGATTCCTTCTTTGACTTGATCTATTTGAATTACTTGTAAATAAATTTTGGTTCTTAAATATATATTTTAGACATTGAAAAACAATATATTTGTCTTATGTCTAAAAGTTTAGCTTCTTGAAACAATTGGAAACACAGTTAAATCAACGAAATCCAAACTGATAGGATTTATTATACCTATATATTGTTAATATTTATTTAACTATACGATACGGTTGTTGTTTCTGCATTTTGATGTTATGTACAAAATATTTAAAGCTGTAATTAATTTGATTGATGTCATACGCAAGTTTAAAGTTGGATCAGTCACGCCCATAATACCGAATGCACTCTCCTGTTAAATAAACGTTAACTGGACCACGACGAAATGCCCTTTGCCAAGCATTACTGAATGCCGCATTCCATTGTTACGTAACATTATTCGGGATATGTCCACGGGAATAAAATTATACGAAATTCGTACAAAAGAAATCGCAATAATTCAAAAGAAAGGAAAAATGAAGAAACGAGATAAACAGAAGAGAAAAACGTGTTTAATTTAAATTCTTTTTCTGACCCATTCGAGAAAACTCCTTTATTGTTTGTTAGCAAAGCCTCTATTCCAAAAACATGGGAAGGGTCTTATATAATTATTTTTAATTTCTTTTAGAATGGCTACCAGAATAAAAAAACTAAAAATATGTTTTTTTACACAACAATAATAAAACTGTATTCAGTATTTCTACAATTATCCATATTTATTTATTTACATATAAACTATATTTAATAATAAAGTTAATATAGTTAATTTGACGGATGCATCCCGAGGGCTTTAATCACGCTTGTTTACATTACAAGGCACCACGTTCTCGACGTCCTGAACGTCCGCTGCTGAATGGGATGCGAATCTGACTTGGGAGAATGAACAGGAGCTGGCAGCTGACGGAGATGCTTAGGGACTCTTTGTGGACACCATAATATGATTCAACTAGGAAACGGACATGGTATGATGATGATAGTTTATCACGAGCGTAAATGTGTTATATGTATACATTAATAAATGTAAATTGTGATGTAAATAAACATCAGGGCCCCGATTAGACTGGGAAGTCAACATTTATCTTCAATTTAATCTACAAAGTTAAATCAAGTTTTCTGCATAAAAAGCAGAATATGCATACAATATATTCCTATAAACATTTTCAATTATATTATATACAAATATACTCATTTTCATACACAAACATCGGTTTTTCTTTATAGACAGTCGAAAATAACTCTGTTAACTTCCTATTGTAATCTGTATTTCTTAATACGTATTTCTTAATTACATTTTTAAAAGCTCCGAGCCACATGTATCGCTTTAAGTAAATCCTAGTATAAAATACTTTTCAACTTATACAAAACCTTTATTTTTACACGGCATTTCGATGCTGGATTCAATGTACGGATATTAAATTCACATTTTTTCTTAAGAAAAATTAGGAAAAAAGAGAAAGCGGTAATCTTTTCACCCTCGGAAGTTAATAGGTTTGGTAAGGAGGGCGATGCGTTGAGGAAAGCGGCAACTGCCTTTAGGTTCGATTTTCTTTATTGGCAGATTAAGCAAAATAAAGGAAACTCATTGAATAATAATTACTAAGAGCTTGGAGAGTAGAGGAAAAGATGCTGAGAATTATGTGGGTGCGTAGATTACTAACGAAAGGAAAAACCTCTTAGGTCTACGCGTTCTTTCCTTAAGACTTGATGATTTGTATTGGGTGTTTGGGTTTTGAAAAAGATAAGTTTCGCTCAACTTACACCAGTCAGTTTTGGTTTGGTTGTACAAAATCTTTTTATTATCTTATATTATCTGTTACAAAATACCGAGAGTGTAAAATTGAATTAGTATTAAAACGCCAGGTGTTTTATTTCACAATGAGGAAGTTCAGTGGTTTTCTCATATTTTTTATTTGTTAAAGACTATTAAACTAAGCTAAATTTTTCGATGTATCGTATTTTCAGGAGTATTTTTTTCATAGTTTTGTATTTCTGAAATAACTCGGCGTGTGACGTCTCAAGTACTCTTCCGCTTCTTCTGGGTCAGTTCTGCCGATGTCCGTTGATGGAAAGTAAACCGGAAATCTTCCACAACTCTGTTTTCATTGGTTAATCCATATGAACTAGTGAAGTAGTTCAAAGCAGTTCGTTTTAACTAAAATATTTAAAATTATTTTTTCACACATCTTTAAGAAACTCAGCAGTACAATTTAAAGATCAAATTTTTACCGCGTGTAAGAAAACATTTTTTGTATCCAATTTTCCGTAGGACTGAAGTCCCCCATTAACGTAATTTGATTTAGAATTTATGCTGGCATATTTAAATATGTGTAAAAATATAAATAAATTTATTTTCTGTAGCATGAAAATGGGAAAAAATAAAGTATATTCGCATACTTAAACAAAGAACAGCGTAACAAAATATAAACACGCCTCTAGAATAGGGCTGCCATACGTCCCGAATTTCCGAGACATGTCCCGATTTTGATGTCTGTGTTTCAGTGTACCTGTCCGAGAGTCGTTTGTCCCGGTTAATTTAAAATTACGCATATGAAAAAAAAAATCCGATAATATTACGAGCACCTAATACCTATTATTGACACGCGCACGCACAGTAAACGTGTGTTCTCATCAATTAAAACTCAGTGGACAGATGAGCGCAATCCGCTTTCTATTGACAGAGTAAAAAGCATAATTCAGTGTGTTTTAAATTATAAAATGTCGTCTATTTGTATAAGAGTAAGTGTAGATGTGTGTTTGTGAGTATGGCAGACCTATTCCAAAATACGAAGTTTTTATTCGGATTATTTTTTTTTCAATAATCTTTTAAATACAATATTATCACTAGAATACGTACTAGAGAATAAAAAAAAAACCTATAGTAACGAAAACGTAAAAATGATAACGTATATGGATTGAAAACTGCTTCCCAACTGCAACTCTGCCAATAAGCGGAGTCGGCAGTGAACCTGTTTTTAATAATAACGTTAATAAGGGCGAATACAAATATTTTTGTCTATGGCAACACCACAGATTTGAAAAATAAATGAGCATAGTTTGTAGTGAACATTTTCTTTTACTGTCAAATCCGAGGAAAATGGTAAAACTATTAGACATATAAGCATACATTTTCAGTATTGATATTATAAATCAAGGAAATCGCACTAAACAGTAGTATTTAAACCACCAAGAATACACATAATTAATTCAATTGTATTGTATTAATTATGTTTGTATGATGTATATTGATTTATTATTTTTTTAACAACTTTTTCCATGTTATTTATTATGGCTTAAAACGGGCACGGACTAGAAAACCATAATAAGTTAATTAATATGAACTTAACTTAATTTCAAATGAATGAATAAAACCGTAAAATTTTAAAAATACGAATACTGATTGATTCGGCGTTGATCAGTGAAAGATGACATAAAAAAGTATATATATTTTCTAAGTAGGTACCAAAAAATATTTTACACAGTGTTTACGAAAGGAAAAATTAATTCCGTATAAGAAGTGTAAAATGTATTTAAGGCTACTCTTCGTTGCGCCGGCGATACCGGCTAAGCGATTTTTTTTTAAAGTATTTTAAATTTTTTTGTCAATAAAAAAAATATGTAAAAAAAACCATCATCAAAAGGTATCGTTCAAATTTTCTCTTTAATATTTTCAAATGTTGTTAAATTGAAAAAAAAATCATTAACAGATATTGCCGGCGCAACAATGATATGTATATTTTATTTTAACAATTTAATAAATTATTTATCGTGTTTGAAAACAAATGGAAAGGGGATTCAATAAAAAATCAACTAAATAAATTTATTACGCGATCAAATCGGATGCACTCAAATAAACTAGTAAAAAACACTTGCATACAATACGAGCAATGTGTTCATTTTTTTTTTTAATTTGAAAATTTATTTATAAACCCTTACGGATTATTACATTCATTTTACGAAAAATAATATAAACTTTTTTCATTCATACTTTGTTGCTCAAAATAATATTTTTTACATCTTTTGAAAAGTTTGTCTGAGTCTTTTGTTTAGTTTTGTCTGGTAGTTAATTGTAAAATTTCAGTCCCTGGTTCATTGGTCTCGATTTTCTTTGTCTTGTTTTAGAAAGTTGTTTATGGTATTTGTCTGATATTTTCGTATTATGTCCATGTTGACTACAATTTTTTATAAGTTTTAGTTCTTCGTCTACAACTACACTAGTGACTAATTTATGGATAAATTTCAATGATTCTTGTTGAAAGAATTCAGTTATATTTAATTGCTTAGTTTGTTTAAAAAGTTCTCTAGTTGCAGTTAGATAGGGAAGGTCATATACTAACTTTAATATTTAATTTTGTTGTTTTTGTAGTCTGTTTATGTCATTTTTATATCCTGTTTCCCATAGTAGTTGCGTATAACATATTTTAGTTTTACATAGGCTTCATACATTAGATTTTTTCAGTTTTTGGAACCAAGTTTTTGATTTTTTTTAAAAGACTCGATAATGTCGCCACTTTCCTAATTAAATTGTTGATATGAATTGTCTATGTCAATTGTCTGTCTATTGTTAGTCCTAAGTATTTAACATGTTCAATTTCAGTAAGTCGTTGCTTTGCAATACTATTTGCTTTACTCAGCAAAAGTCCAAAGCAACGTTTGGAGTAATTGTGGTTCTATAACATGATTCCCCATTAAGGTAAACAGCTAACATACCCCTGGGAACCATGAAAATACCAGAATTATCTGTACAGTACGATTACAAACCTGGTTACGAACAGTTAAAGGGAGAAATAAATCACTAAGGCATAAATAATGACAATAGAAATGAACTTATTGAAGATGTATAACACAATTCTAATTTATAACGGTAATAAAATAGTAAGCACTGCAGATTTATATCACGAATTGAAACCGCTATAAAATAACAAATATAAATGATGAAACTAAAGGTTTAAAGTTCGTACAGTTCCAACAAAATGAAATATTATGTCCAAACGTCTTGGACAAATAAGCCACAAACGCCGAATATCGAAGAGCTTTACAGTAAAATGAAAAGTTTTCTTTTGTTTCCGAGAACAAGAAACGAACTGTTTATTTTGACAAATTTGTGTCTCAAAGGTGTAAGCAGACATGAACGTAGTTATGCAGAAAGCAGCCAGTCCACAATTTCGGAAAAATGAGATATTGATGTGATCGGGTGCAGTAAGGTCGATTCTATGTTCAGCTAAAAACAGCCAGACCGCTTTCATATAAAAAAAAACTGTATTAATCACCTCCGGGAAAAGGTGTCGATCACAAAAACGGCATTTCTCAATTTGCAGAAAACGCCCACAAAACTAGAAAAATCTTATGGTACTTTAAAAATCTTTAAACTGGTCAAATACACAGTAAGATTCTTGTTTGTAATTTATAAAAAAAACTTATGTATTAATTGTTTATCGTTTGTTAAAGTCAAAAACATTCAAGATATTGTGTAGATTTTATAATTCACTCTTTTCACAAAATGGCTATTATCTCAGTTTCACTATTTTATGGCTGGCTGCTTTCTGTATAACTACGTTCACATGATATTTTCTCATATTAATTATAATCCTTTTCATTTCAGGCCTCTCATTGGCTGCCAACTCTAGAGCGCCCTTCCGAGCCAAGTCTAGATACTACTAGATTAAATCGTTTTATAAACGTCGCTTGCATAATATATTAAAATGACGTTTGTTTCTTTTATGGGCGGGTTAAAACAATAAAATATTCACGAACAAGATCGATGAATTCCAGGATAACGAGTCCGCGATATCTCCCGAAGTTGTTAAATTATACATCGGGTAAAACTTGACGAATCGACCGAAAAAAAGAAAACTTTTTTTATTGAAAACCAAAAAATTGAAGCATAACAAAGTCCTTTGTACGATTCGTGGAAATGGCAGTTGGTAATGGAAAGTTCTCGTAAAATATACTAGAAGTTGAAAGAGCTTCCGATTTATGTTCAGGTTTTAACATGATCTGATAAAACAACGAAAGCGTTTTTAAATGAAAAAATAACGCAGAAAAAGGTCGGAGTACTAAAGAATCGGGAAAGAGGCAAAACGAGAGTTGAAATTTAGTGAATGAATTAAAAACACCTCGAGTAAAATGTTTGCACTTGAGTGGTGAATAATGTATGTTCGGCGAACTTTCACGTCGTCCTAGGTAATTTAACAGTAAGTTATGATGGATGATGTTAATGATTTGAAAAAGCTCGTCTGGGTACGAACTACGGACACAATTTTATGTTAATTCCGTAACTTCGTTCGGTCGTTATCGCAATTTCGTTAGCACAACATGTGAGGAAAAGCGGCTTCGAGATGGTTTAATATAGTCGGCTTGAAATCATCTCTCGCCGTCTAATACTCCCATACATCATCGGGACAATAATAAAATAAGAGAAAATTCGCCAAATATGGAAGATTTACTCGCAACAGCTAGCAAATAATAGCTGTCGTAAAGAAGAGAAAAATAAATATATAATTTAATTTTATAATGTAAACGCAGTGTCGACATATTTTTTAGTAACGTACCTTGTACCGAACTAGAGAATATTTCATTAAAATACGGCAGCGTTTTGCTTATTAAAAGGAGAATAAAGGGCTCCGTTCAAATAACATTTTTTAAAATATTTCTAGGAAAGTCTCCAGCAGAAACCTCCAGCACCCAAATTGCTTAAATTTTTAATTAAATGGTAAGATTATTTTCAGTCGTTTTTTATACATTTATTATTCTGGTAATGGGGAAGTTCAATGCTACGGGAAATTGTATTTGAAAAATGTTTTCTTACACGTAAATAAAAAGCATTTAATATATTAAAAGGCGAATATTTGTAAAAAGTGTACAAAAAAATGAACTACTTTGCAACGTCACAGGTGTATATGGCCACGAGTTTAAATAAGTCAATAAATTATCACGTTATGTTGTGGCAACCGGCAACAGATTTCCGGTTTCCGTGGTAGCCATGTTTTTCGACGTTTAGCGGGTACAAAAAAGTTGTTTTAATAATTGTACGCGGTTCAATTTTGAAATATCAGAAACAATCACATCACTATCGATTTCCTAATTTTTGTCATACTTACTGAGCTAAATTGATAAAACGCCTGACTGGCAACCACGAGAACTCAGAATCAAAATCTAACACACAGTTGTCCTTTTCTTCCGATACAACGATTTTGCAATAATTGTGACAGTGATTTGCCTTTATGAATGTATTTAGAAACCATATTTTTACTTACAAAAATACACGTAGGAGTCTTTGTCATCTTTTATTCAAAACATTGTGACAGCAAATCCATACAAAAAGTGTTTACCTGAAACAAGCGAAAAAAATATATAACTCCAGTTCATAACACTGAATAATTTCTCATCGAAATATTTCAAAGTATTTAAATGAAAAATAATTGATATTAATATTGACTCAAAATATTTATACATGGTACGAAAATATTGACGTTGAAGGCAGAAATTCCGTTTTGTTTTGAGTATAAAGAAGCTTTTGATACAATTTCACAGAAATTCTAACACGCCCCCAGGTAGAAATAGGATCAATAAACACGATAACGCCGGATCATTCTATTCATAGGGAAATTATAAAATTCAAATAACGTCAATAAGTTGGGTGAAGATACACATTTAAAGTAGATATTTGAGATATACAGAAGATATACGATGTGTTTACAGATACACCTGTATACAAGTAAATTCACGGTTTTTAGAATGACGATTTTAATTAATGTTAATTTTTAGGTACTATAAATCCTTAATTTAATTTATAAGTCTTAATTTAAAACTGAGACAGAGGATGGTCAAGTGCTATGTGTGGTCAATACTGCTCTACGGGGTTGAAACATGGACTCTCAAGGTGAACTCCATGAACCGATTAGAGGCTTTTGAAACGTGGCTTCACCGGAGAATGCTGAAAATCCCGTGGACAGATTTAGTGACCAATGTGGAGGTGTTAAGACGAGCCAGTGCCGAAAAAGAACTACTGTCCTCAATAAAACAGAGAAATCTCGCATATCTGGGCCATATCATGCGCGGAAGCAAATATACGCTTCTACAGCTTATTATGATGGGAAAGACCGAGGGAAGGCGACAGATGTCCTGGCTGAGAAACATCCGCGACTGGACGGGAGTGCGTGGGGTTGAGGCGCTGTTCCAGTTGGCGCAGGACCGGAATGCCTACTCTAGAGTGATCGCCAACGTCGGGGAGACCTGATATGGCACAGAAAGAAGAAGAATAAATCCTTATGTTAAAAAAATAAATAATTATATAGTATAATTTTATTCGTCAAATTAATTACATATTTTGACGTAAAACTTTAATAATTTCTTCGGACAAAAAAAACAGACATTTCTTTCAACCGTCACTGATAATTTCTAATTATTTTTTTATTTGTTTTCGTGAATGAAAATAAGACAATTATTATTATTATCATTGATTTATAGTGACCACCCGAAGCAAGATTTTCAGCTGAAACCGAAACTGAGTTTCGGCTTCTGCTCTAGTTTCGACTGAAACCGAAACTGAGTTTCGGCTTCTGCTCTAGTTTCGACTGAAACCGAAACTGAGTTTCGGCTTCTGCTCTAGTTTCGACTGAGACCGATACTTATTTAAATAAGTTTAAAGTCAGTTCAAAACGTCAAAAAATAGGCGTATTATTGTGATATCACCGAATATTGAACTGAATCCAAAAACCCCAATTCCAGAACGTTTCGCTACGAAAGAGTCATTCGTTTAAGCTCTGTCATTCAATCATCATTTCCCCTTTCCAATTATCAGACCTACACCACAAGGTGAATACATTGATAAAGTAACCCTGCTAGGAATCGAACCCAGGACCTCAAGAATGGTAGGCGAACGCGCTAACCACTTCACGACCGGCGGTTTTATCTCCGCTCGATTTTCCTATTCAGGATTTTTACCCGAGATCTGTCATCGACTCAAAAACACTCGTCCATGGTTCTGGTTCTATTTCACACGCAGAACTATATTCTTCATCCGCCTGGATGCGGAAAATTCAATAAGTTATTAATATCTTACACGTCCGTATAGATTAATAGTCATATTTTGAATTCATTTAGTTAAAAGTACGCCCGTTATTAATTTGCCTGTTGCATTTAGGAGAATTTAATATGATGAATTTATAATTTGAAATGAGAATATTTTCGTGGACTTCATGTTCAAGAGGCATGTAAATTAATTTCTGGAAAACATTTTTAGAATATACTTTAAAGACGTCTTTACTTAAAAGCTTTCCGCCCTTAATGAGGTAAAATGGCGAACATGTGGTACTGAGTACTGAGCAGATATAAAACAGGGCCCGCAGTTTACAACTTTCCCAAATGGCCCTTCACAAGAAAGGTAAATAAACTGCTTACATTATTGCGTAAACACTATACTTTTGTATAGATTTAAGTATATTTTAAGATAACAAGGAGGTATCTAAAAAAGAAAAAATGAGATGTGATAATAAAATGTTCATACTGTTATCTACACATCGATTTTATTTATTATCATATTACATCACAAAATTATACATTTATACAAAGGATTTAGTAATGAATTTTTGCATAGCGATTTTTTATGAAAAACATTAAATTTGTTAAAACTTAACGATCGAAGAAAAATTATAGACTTATTAAACTTATTCAAAACTGCAAATTCAATATGGGATTGCCCAGAACTGTGATCTCTTATTAACTTTAGGGCGCCTGGAAGAATTACTAGACAGGTACCACCGTTTTATAGCAACAATTCACGGACAGTGTAAACTTGTAATGCTGTATTAAATAGACTCCAGGAACTCTGCAATAGTTATTCCCACGTATCAGATATATTTTGTGTAGGATATTGTTCTTATAAATCAAACCAATTGAAATTTTTCAAAGATGGTGAATGGTAATTAAGCCTTTAGTATAACTGTTATATGAAACTGTGCTTTATGATTTTCCTGTTATATTTACCCTTTAAAATATTTGATTATTTCATTTGATTTTTACATTTATTTTAAATTGTTTTAAACTTCAACTGAATGTGTTATATAATTTGTAGGTTTAATTCTTGTTTCTAAATCTTAGTAATGTATTTTTTTTAAAATTAATTAAACCAAATATGTTTGTACTGTAAGTTTTGTAAATGGCTATCTTGCCGTATATGTTCATATTTTAAAAAAAAAGTTACTTTGACTATCTATAACTAGGGTTATTTACCACGTTCTAAGTCTGTCAAATCAATAAACAAAAACAGTAAATAATACATAAAAAATAAACAAAGAGAGAAGCCATGGTGAAAATATAGTGAAAAACATAGTAAAATACATAGTACAAAAAAAAATAATAGAAAATGTATTTAAAATATAGAAAAAAAACGCATATAAAAACCCAATAAAATACAAATTAAAAACAAAATGTACAGTAAAATTAAAAAACATAGTATAAAACATTGTAAAAAGTAAAAAACATATTTTAAAACCCAGTAAATACAAGCACTGTTTACATTGTTAAAGAACAACATAATATTTTTTACAATATTTCGAATTTGTACAAATTTAATGATCGTAGACAAAAGAATGGATTAATTTTAATTTATAAATACTGATCTATATTATTTATTGCCCGTAGTATTATGTAATTTTAATTTATAAGAAATATGCATGTTCAAACATAGGGAAAATGTTGAATATCATACAGTGTGTGAAGTGGCCGCTTAAACCAGCCAATGACAAGTCGTAAGCCCCGTTAATTAATTCATTTTATTTGAATCTCCTAGTACAAAGAATAAGCACTTTGGAGGACTTATTGCTAAAAGCAATTTCTGCTAGCCAACCAGAAAACAGACTGGTTAAAAGAAGAGTTGGCTCTCAAAAATTTGTATTAAATATATATCAAAAGATACATACATGAAAAACACTTACAAATATGTTTTTTTATGGGGAGATGAAGCTTGCAAATAAACTTAAACAAAATTAATGACTAGAATTTTTTTTTCTCAAATGTTTTCATCTCTGTTGTAATTTGTTAACAATATTTTTATTTAAAATATTTGGTTTACACTAAATACTGATTTACACTAAATACAAAATAGATTATTACAGAAACAAAAGACGTGAGATAGGTACTTAAATCCAAAAGTTTGTAATAACCGGTGAGCGGTTTCATCGCTTTCGCGACTGATCTTTCACTAGAAGTTAATTATAAAAAAATACAATATTCACCGAGAATTTTCACTAACTTTCTCGAATGGTCTAAACTGTTTATTTCACTTTTAACGTTTTACGCTAACTGACACATTTTTTTGCTATAGCTGAATTTTTAATTGTGTAAGGTAGAACCAATTTATAAAAATAAATAAGAATAAAAGATACCTGTGATAAAATGATGTGGATTGTAATGATATAAAAGTTTGACTACAAACAATACATGAAAGAAGAAGATGAACATCGCAACGGTAAAATTTTATAAAGTTAGCTTTAGTCACCTTACCTGAAGTGCTATTCTGAACCGCTCTCGCGGCCGTAGAAAACACTCGATGGCCCTTTTCACACATGCCACGCCAATCCACCCGGCCCGGTAATTTTACCTGGTTCACCCTACAAAAGGTGGCACATTGTGTGTGCGTTTTTAGGGCGAACGCGGTAAAGTTACCGGGCCTTGTGGATTTGCGTGACATGTGTGAAAAGGGCCTATTTAGTGTATTTTGTGTGTAATAAATAGTAATCATAGTGAATCGAAGGATTGCTCCTGAAAAATTATATTGTAAAACAATAATAAAGTACCATCAAACGCGTATCATATCGGTGCTACAATTTGTTTTTATCCAACAGACCAAAAAAGACTGCAGAAATAAAGTTTTAAAGATTTTTTTACGAAACAGGCATAAATAATGATCACAACTTAAGACAAAATTCGTTAAAAAACTTATTAAACAATGAAAAAACAATTGTATTCATTTGAATTTTATAAATAAAGTACACTTAACTCAATTTCGTTGGAAATGGTCTGTTGAACAAAAACTAAAGGGACGATATTGGATCCTTATTTAAAGTGTTCTGTTTCACTACAATTTCTGGACAGTTGAAATTTCAAATTGTAATATTGTATGTTATGATTGCGTAATCCTTCTCAAAGCTAAGGGTCAATTTTACTCCCAACGCACAAAATGTACATTACGCTCCCCGTCTAACCAACTAATTATGAGAACGTTGTTAAAGTCGTGTAATACAAACAAAATGTTTGACAATTTTATTTTAAACCCCACTTGTCGACTCCACGCTCGTCGGGTGGCCATTAAAACACAAAATTCGCATAATCCTGTAAAGGATCTAAGCGGGAGGCACTGATTTGTATTTGTAATTTAGTAGCGGGACGGACATACGGGTACAATGAATGGCGTGACGTCTTTATCTTGAAAACGTTTTAAATAAAAATAAACATTATTAGGCGAGAGTATAAAAACAAAATAGTTATACGACCCTGATTTAACGAGACTGATAAGTATCGAAGTATCAAATAGATGTACAAGTTTGCAGTCTACCTTCGTTGTGGCGTCTGGTAGACATTTAAATATATATATATATATATTGTAAATTCTCCAATCGTCAGTCCACATCGGCTGAGTATGGAGAAATTGATGTGTTTCGTTTTTCATTTTCAGATTTTAGATTGAAAATTCTTACGGCGATAAATTAAAATTAACTTACATTATTCGAATACTGTATAAATCACTCCGTTTTTATGTATTTTGCTAACCTACATTTAAATAATACCTACCTTAAATTTATTTCTTTTACCTAAGACTTTTTTTTTTGTTTTCTTTTATGTATATTTATAAACCACAATGAAATTCGATACTTTTTAAAAATCTGTTTATTATTATATTATTGACTTGTTATATCATAAAACACTTGGATTTAAATTTTGTGCCTATCATGTAAAAGCCCTTTGGGCGTATATAATAAATAAACAAAAGAGTTCTTCAGAGTATTGACGAACCGTTAAAGTGGTCTTCCTTAGTTTTTGATTTGTATCATATTATACTGTATTCGTAAGCGTTTTACATTTAAGAATAGAGAAAAATTGATTATCTACTACCTATAATAATAATAAATCTTTATTAACCATAATATACAATGTCATACATACAAAAATAATAACAACGGTATATACAGTTAATTGGCATACTTATTGCCACTAACAATTTCTTACAGTGTAACCAAAACTAAATAAAAAAAAGAGTAAAAAATAATTTCAAAAATAAAAAATAAAAACAAATAAATTAAAAAGTTTAGAAAACATAAACAGTAAAAACATTGTACAAGATTATGGTGTCTATTGCTTACATGAATTATATTTAATACATTAAAATTTATTCTATTACATCTTCTATGGAAACATTTATTGATTAGAAACACTTTTGACATACCTGCAAATTTTCCAACACCATTTATTTCCTTAATTTTATTGGGGAGCTTATTTTATATATTTACTACCGTGCATACGGTTTCTCTTTGTATAAATGAATGTTACGTTGATTGATTGATTTGGTGTTTATTTTGTAGAACTCCATATTTAAACTTAAAATACTAGAAATCAAACACTGACTTGAGTCTACTGAACACATCAATTTATTTTTAAAATATAAAAACAAAAATTTCGAAAATTAAAAAAATTATAATAATACATTTATGTTTATATTAACTTATTCATTAAAATGAACAGCAACCTATTATAAAATTATTAATATATTTTTGACAAGAATTATCTTAAGTTATAACACTATAAAGCTTCATTAATTATCTCACAATACATACATGTATGTCAATAAATACTTACTTTGTTATATTTTTTCCGAAATTTAAATATAAATACCTTAATACCCCATTACCTATTAAACACTTAGCCTTGCCCTTAACCATTGGTTTTTCCCTCAATTATGATTAATGTACATGCTATAGTTTATAAGATTATTTTTATTTTCTACTTAAGTACCTTGAATTATATAACTATATAAGGACATTTGATCCATCTAATCTTCACATTCGTTTGAAAATGCCCTAACAAGGCGAAACAATTGTCACGAAATTTTTGTTAATAAGTGTTCAGTAGACTCAAGTCAGTGTTTGATTTCTAATATTATATTAGTTTGAATGTTTCGTTAGTGGAATTTTTAAATATTTTTTTTAGTAGTAGTCCCATCCCAATTTCACCACTATATATCAAGCCAAGTTTATGAGTAAGGCCCATAGGGACTTCGTAAAAAATATTTTCTCCCACAAAAATGCATAATCTTATATCTTTCTCCGTTTCATACTTAGTAACGTAACAAAAACATTTGCTGTAATTTTCAAAACGATTTGTCAGCATTAAAGTCATCCATGAATATGTTTTACATGTGTGGTGTGAGGAGGGAAATATTAAAAAAGAAAGGAGGCAATAAACAATATTTTGTTTATTGGCATTTCGAGCCGATGGATTGTTTTTATGAAAAAGGTTTAGAAGATACAAACTGTTATACTGAAAAGGTTAACATGTGCAAAATGTTTATTTGTCATACCCTTCCCCGGTCACGTCATCACATGTAAGATTTTATGTTTTCGGTTCCGAATTAAAAGGCAAAAAGCAATGTTTTCCTATATAGCAGTTGAATTGTAAGCTAGCGATATTTTTTTCAAAAAAAAATTTTACAATATAAAATCGAAGCCCCAATTGGGTAACATTTGCTTCCGATTTCCATTAAGGCCTGGGCTAAAATATATCAAGTATACGAAACGATACGCAATATAGTTATTTGTGAGTTATTTATTGAGCAGGTACGTGGTTATTTAAAAAAATAGAAAATTAACGGTGTCAAGTTAAAATGATAAAATTAAAAACCCATTAAAAAAGATAAACAGAAAAATCTGAAACTTGAAGGAAGCCAAAAAACAAACACAAATTTGAGTTCAGTTCAGTATTTATCATTAAAATGTTCATTTTCGCACCCAGTGACCCACAGAACACTGAATTGGTACCCCAACTGCGTCGTACCATGATCATTTGATACATGAAGGCAACATGATCAGACTTACGCTTTAAATACAGTCCATGGATAAGGAAATATAACGGTTAAAATCTCTTTGAAATTAATATTTTATTTCAAACTGATTAAAACCCAAGGCTGCAAGCATGGTAGCAACACGTCAACTACTATACTAAAAAGCAGACTTATTTCCACCCGATTTATTTTTCCAGGATTTTTATCCAAGAGTACACATCGAGCCAAAAACACCCGTTCATGATTTAGGTTCTATTTCAAATTTCGTTATATTTTTTGTCCGGACACTGCAAGGCTTTAGAACACATTAAATATCTCGAGTAAAACAAACTATGTTTTAATATTTGCTGGTTGGCAGCTACTGGTTTGCAGCAATAAGATTAAATTATTACTGATAATACAATATGTACTAATATTATAATCTATATTTAATATTATAAATGCGAAAGTGTATTTTCGGGAAAAAGAATCTATTTGAAATTAATTAATTAAATTTCTATAATTGACTTGCTTTATCTGTGGTTGGTTGGGTTTGTTCGTTTTGGTTTTGTAGCAGGATTTTGGATTTGTGAGTAGAATAATGACGCTACGTCACCATAGATTAACGCATCATCGTATTTCTTTCACAGTGATATTTGGAAGACCAATCTACTTTCAATCCCGATAAAATATATCATTCCATCGCGAAAATTCTTATTGATAAACAAAAACTCTTCTGATGAACGACGAAACTAATAAATTAGTTAATTTCCCTCTAATACCGTGCGAGCAAAACCGCGGGAAAAAGTTAGTAATTTTATATTTTAATAACAATACATGTGCCAGCCAGGATTTGTAGACGGTACCACCTGTTTCATGTTCCAATAAGTAAAACATCGTATGTTAAAAATGCATTTTTTTCGTAGGACTTTTTCAGTGTACAATACAAAATTTAAAAATAATAGATTACTCAAACATCACTCTGTCAGATTTAAAATTTACACTAAAAATGCATTATGTAAATTAGTAGACATTATAATAATAAATATGTACATCTCCCTTCCCCTACTTATCCTCTCTTCAAGCATTCTTGTCCTAATCCCGCCCAATTTACAGTAACTTAATGTTCTTAGCTTAACTTAATGATATACAATGTAAAAAAATCTGCCGTACTTATATTTAAACACAAGACGTCAATTTCTGAGTTCGTGCACCCACCACCACCCGTATTCCTAGACAAACAAAACAGTTTAACGGTAACTGCAAAAGTCAAATATCTAGGGCACATACTGACTGATAATTGTAAAGACGATCAGGACATAGAGAGACAGAGAAGAGCCATCAATGTCAGGGCCTCTATGCTAGCGAGACGCTTCATTCAATGCAGTAACGAAGTGAAGAAAATCATATTTACTTCGTATTTGACGTCCATGTATACAGCGGAACTTTGGAACAACTATACGCAAGGAGCGTGGAATAAATTAAGGATCACCTATAACAACTCATACAGACAATTATTCGGATTGCCTAGGTACTGCAGTGCCTCTGAAATGTTTACAGCTGGACGAATAAACACCTTCGCTGCCCTGCTTCGCCAAAGAGCCTGGAGCCTATGGGAACGCCTAAAAAACTCTAATAACGAAATTCTCCAAGCCACTGCAGGGTGGATCCATTCACCGTTGTTCGAGCGATGGGGCGATATGTTAAGACCACCATAAGTGCTGCAATATAAAATTTTAATTTATGTTTATTGTTATATTTATTGTTATATTTTTGTTTATATTTATGATTATGTTTATGTTTATATGGTAGAATTGGCACTGCACGTTATAGCCATTTTACTGGAATAAAAATTTAAAAAAAGAAAAAAATATATAAAAATTCTTTGATTATTGAGTACATGAAAATAACATTTTTATATGTATAAATTGTATGTATTTATTTGATATGTATTATATTTTCTTCATTAACTTTGTATACTATGTGAAAATCTGTTATTAGTTTTGAGTTTATACACTATATCTGTTTGTTTACTATAAATATGTATGTAGAACTGTTGATTTCCCAAATAAAATAAAATAAAAAAATATATTGTAACGTCCACTCTTTGTTAATGAAAATTAATAAATTATCGAGGAATAGCAAAAGTCGGCTCCATGAGGAGAGAAACGTAAAGATGTTTACCATTTTGTTATGGATATATTAAGCCGACACCGATGCAGCGTTGGCGGTCCGGATTTATAAAGACTTTTTCACATTGTTTGTAAACAATCCAGGACATCCATCAGGAGGGGGTAGGGCGAGGAACGAGGGACGAGGAACATGAACCACGGGACCAGATGTACTAGGCATAGCAGTGGGACGGTAATGCGGGCAGTAGATAATGAACAGAAAGGAATAAAGGAGCGATATACCACCTAAATAGGTGCACTAAATCAAACGAATGTCACAATTGCATCTGGAGGGAATTATTAACAAACAATGGAACTTCTGCCAATAACGCACTTGTTATGAACCGTCTGCTCGTTGCAGAAATAGGGATCATCACGAATAACTACACATGTGTATTTAATGTTCTACCAAAAACTTATAATAAATAATATTTGGCTGATTTATATAGCGCCATTTTTGTAGAAAACCACCTCAAGGGCGCTTTACAATTGAATACCTAAACTTACATTCTAACTAAACTTAAGTGATATATTTTTATTTTATTTATTTTATTCGACACTTTACATATATATACAATAAATATATATATAGGAGCTAGGTAGAAGTAAAATGAATTGTCTCATTCGCCCATACCAATACTGAATCAACTGCTCCACAACTGTATAGCTTATGTTAGGTGTTTGTTATTTTCATTGTGTGTTTTGTAATATAAATAATATAGATGTACATAAATACCTTGTTTTTAAAACTGTCTGAATATTTGTTAATTATGTTTGTTTTTTAAGTTAGTCTTCTTTGTTTATTCTCAAATGTAATTTCAAAAAACTAAATTGTTAAGTGTCCTCGGCACGGGAAACCCCAGTGAGGTCACATTATTTTTATTATTAATTATAGTTTGTAAGCGAAAAATATGAAAAAATGAATAAATAAATAAATAAGGGCGGGCATATTGCCTTAAGGCAATTTCTTCCTACCTACCCAAACCGTTCAGTTTGAGAAAATTATAAATACATGCACATATTGAATCTTACAATTTTATACAAAAATTAAAAGCAAAGATTAACAAAAATAAATATATATATAAAAAAAATAAAAATAACACTATACTATGAAGAGAGGAGAGGGGATGGGAAGGAAAGAAGAAGGATAAAGGAACAATTTAAATATTTAGATAGTGACATTTCAATCTTGACTTAAATATATTATATTTCCAGATTTAAAATTGAGGGTATGATAGTCTAAAGAAGCGGGATTTTAGTTGGGATCTGAACTGACTGGGACATCGGGACATCGGGACTGTCGATGATTCGTAAGTTTGAAGGCAATTGGTTCCAGGAAGAAGGGCCGGCGGCGGCAAAAGCACGATCTCCAAATCTAGTGTTTGGGGAGCGCCGGATTTCGACAAGTTTTCCTCTTCCTGAATCAAATGCAGACCTAAGAGTAAATTTTCTTTGACATGTATTTTCCCTAATACAAAGGTCCGATAGGTATTTTGAAGCCATTCCATGAAGGAATTTGAATACTGTCCAGCAAAACTTGTATTTTATTCTCTCTGGGCTTTTTAACCTGTGCAAATCTCGAAGATGTTGTGATATGTGAGAATATTTTTTTACTCCCGTAATAAGCCTTGCTGCTGCATTGAAGGCAGATTGAAGTTTATTAGTTTGATATTTTGGGAGATTTGCGTATATTCCATTACAGTCATCTAGACTTGTGTGAAATTCAAATATCCTAAATGCTATTAAATTTTAATATCAATTTGCACACTTACAATTATTATTGTACCTAGATTTTCAACGACAGCTTATTAATTTGCTGTAATAATTAATTCCATTTTATAAGAGCGGACAATGGAACTTTAAAAAAGGGTCTAAATAGAATAGGGATTTAATGTGTTTTTAGAAACAAAACATAATTTTAATAAATTACGCATTTAAGGTATAAAATAAATGTATAAAATACATAGGTACCTACTACTTTTTTCTTTTAAATAGGCAGTAAAAACGTTTTCTCCTAGCTCGTTCTAAGCGAAACACTGTGCATTGGTTGAATCATTGTACTTTTTTCTCGAATGAATTACAAAAATACATGTAGGTAAATTGTAATTTAAGTCATTTGAAGAGATTTGAAAAAAAATAATGAGTCAGTTGGCGCGTATGGTTCCTTCTAGCCTCTCTAAATTAAAAGCAGAAGTTAAACATTGTTTCCGCGCGTGCAAACCTTGGACAGAGCTTCACAGTCGCAGAGTGAGACTGAAGTATACCCAGATGTAGGGCTCTATCGGTGTACACGGGGGCTCTAAAGATTACTCACAAGCTGAATAATTTGACCCGAAAGTACAAAACTTCGCGAAGCGAGGAGACGGGGAATAAATTATAACAGTTAAAGCGCTTATACTTTGTCGAGGCTTTATTTACAGGAGGACGGGGAATGTGACAATGCGTGTAAACAAAGTTGCACGGGGACTTGCCATTTGTGGAAATATCTCCCCGGGGTACCCGAACAATCAATTATTACAGTCACGAGATCAACGTACAATATTATGTAGACATTTAAGCAAGCCGGGAAGCAACGTGTTTAAATTAAAGCTCCTAATTCACGTTTGCGCACGCTAAAACGACGATTATGTACGCTATACTATACTATTAGCTCTGGGTGGTATTCGTCGAATTTGATAACTACCGCGTGAAAATAGTTACGATGTTGTGAGAATCGGAGAAATACCGGACTATCGTTAAGTTAACGCGTCAGGCTAAAACCAAAACAATCACTCTTTACGGACCATTGTCCTTCTGATACAACGAACATCGATGGTATCGCATTCCAGATCAGTTTATCTTCTCAGACGGTTATGCGAACATTAAGTCGCACGATTGGTTTGCCTAAACGACCGTACGATCCGTATCTTTATTCCTGCTGTAAATACAGTCCTCACCTCACAGTTGCGTTATGATCGTGTAACGAGATATCCTTAATTAACTAATCAGTCGGATTTATAACAAATTTATCGAATTAGATTTCATTTGCCATTAGCGCGCTTAGCCGAATTCTGTCACGCACACAATTACAGTGTAATATTTGGAAAACAGGATAGTGTATAGCATGTTTTGTTGGGCTAAATCATATAATTTAGGAAATAGACACATTAGTATGTATCTACATAATCAGCGAGAAAGTATTCTAACGATAAATTAATGTGAGTAATCGATTGTGAAAATCTAATTTAGATAAGGAACGCGTCTAACGCTTTCCTATGTATAATCCAACTTCTAAAGGAAGCATTACATTTATATGATATGGATGCTGGAATTACAGATTTTATATTGGAAAATATCAATATACAATGCTTCATATTAAATATGAAATGTGCATGATAATTTATTATTTAAAACATAAGTAAACACAATATTATTCATCGGGGATTTTAACACTATTCCGATAATCCTCAGATATCGTAAGGTGATTTCATTAGTGGATAAAAACCAAGTTGTTCAATTCTATCCAGTAACGTGATGTTCTCGACGTGATTCAGTTTGCAAATGGTCGCGGGGGAGTAATCGAGAAGAATGGGATGTTAAAAGTACCAAATGAAACACAAGCATATTATAAGGAACGGACATGAGGCGAAGCAGTATCAAATGGAAATCTAATATGCCAATGGCGGATGCTAAATGGCATTAATTGGGAGCATTATGGCATTATGTTGTATGTGGAGCAGACTGCTTAACGTCCCGATACGATTTATTCTAGGACTCGATATATTATATTACATATACATCAAAATGCATGCTCAGGGCAAAATTAGCACAACACGTCATTTCGTCATTTATTTATTCGACGAAATCAATCATGTTTGAATTTAGGACGCGATGAAAAATCCGGTCAATAAACAAGTGAATGTGTAAGTTAAGTATAGATTAATTCAAAATTTGAAGTTTATTTATGCAAGTACACGAATAAATACGAGTAGGTAGGTTATTATTATCTTATTATAAATATAATTTGAGAATAAATTATCCATCAATCTACATAATATATTAGATATAATAAAAATGAGCCTCATCGTAGAATTATGATGCAATTTATTATTGTAATTTGGTGGTATTTGCCATAAGAATCCGTTTTTTAGTCAGGAATTAGGATTCCTTTACAATACAAGAACATTGGTCAAATGATTTACAATGAATTACCAGGATCTTGGAGGTTAAACTAAAAAAACTAGGAAGCTTTGTGTTGCACATGAAAATCGGTTACATTATTTACAATGAATTACCAGAATCTTGATAGTTAAACTAAACTAGAAACCTTTTTGTTACAACAATTTGACAACGAAAAATAATAAAAATAAGTCAAAAAGATCCAGCAAAGTACCGTTAGTCTATAAGGACACACGATTAAAACTTTATGGCACAATTCTCGGGTCGAAAAATTATGTGACTTACGTACTAATTATATAATAATAAATACACGCGTTATTCCTATATAAGCTTTATCTAACTAAGATATAAATATTGCTTTGCCCTTAAAAATTTTAATAAAAAATTCATAGAAAATCACGTAAGAAAGAGATATACGCATCTGCTTAGTTCTTATTAATTTATATGTAACTTGCTACAATAGAAACGACACTAGCAGACAGCTGTTAATTTTTTTTAAATGTGCTTAAAAACATAAATAATTAACTACTTATTCCGCAAATTAGATTGTATTTATAATTATAATAAAATGAAATATCTGTTTGGTTTTTCACGTTTGTAGTGCAATCGAAGCACTTTTTTTACATACACAACGGCATATTGCAGCGTAGCATCACATAAGACTGCTGGGAAATGAAGGCAAGGAAGGCAATTACCCACGAATTTAAATGTCATTTTCATCGCGCTAGTAACGCGTCTATTTTCGTACACGTACAATCATGTGTGACAAAGGGGAATTTAACAAATAAATATAAAGGCATACGTAGTGAATAAGGATATTCGTGATTAAAAACCACTATACTATGTACGAGACCATTGCTGAATAAAAACAAGTGCAGGTAACAAAATAAAATTATCTGTTTGCTTCTCGAGGGAATCATGGGTTGCACAATGCAAGTTTGGTCCTATTTGACAAATGACCGGAAAAGGTGGGAAGCGACCGGCGATCGGCCGAGATTTAGTGAAACGACCACTGGATACAGAGCCAAACGAATTGCATGCATGACTAGCGTACAGTTGAATCCGGATTTTATTTTTACGGACTTTAACAGGACTTTTGTGAAACGAAATTCAAGACCAACCAGGTGTACACACTCCTGCAATCAGACTTTCAAGGCAGGTCTCTTGTTTTACCCTCATAGGCACTGAGTCTGCAGTGATCTAAAATATGTGATACATTCCTAGTACTTCCGTGCTTTAGGTCAAATAAGTCGTGAATAAACTTGAGCAGCATGATCAGTCCAATGAATTAACCACCATAATTAAAACGGGGGATAAAAATAAAAATTATCTTAATAGCTTTAACGTCGATATTATGAGTATAATACAAAAGAATCTGCAAAGGTCAAACACGGAAGTATCGAAAATCTCTGAATTTCGCGTTAAAATTTGCAAAACTTTTACCGGGTTATTTAATAAATCGACGCGAGTCTGTATTTTCACCTCAAAAAGCCGTCTTATTCTCTCTAGCTAGAGAGGTAAAATTGTTTAAAACATTGAAAAATAAGCAATGTGAGCTAATTTTATTGCGATGCGTCGATGATACGAGTAGTACACGGGCGGTAATGAATGGTTCTGATGTCTTGCTAAATGTCACTTTATTTCGATTTCTGAAAATTTTTGGCTCCAATTTAGGTATTGTCTTTAGATAGAAAAATATTGGTATTTTGATGGTTTTCTTGCACGCCAAAAAAAGTTCCTGCGTTAATGTTACACTCGCGCTTATTGTGACGAAAACAATCTAAAAGAACGAATAAAATACAAAATGTGAACGAAAAACCCTAGCAAATTACTCAGCTAAATGTACAGCCTGTTAGGGCGAAATACACTAGAAATGCCTTAACGTGAAGAACTACTGGTAGATAAAATATTAACTGGCGTTTCGATATTGGTAGCACTATTTATCGCTGAAAAAGATTTTCAAATATATTTTGTAAAGCATTTGCAGAGGAAGGCAATCCCTATTTGCCATATGGAAGAATGCAAACGCCGAATTGACCCGGACCAGCCAACTAGAATGTAGAATGTAGTATGTGTGGAACTGCGAAGAATGAATTTCATAGTTTCATAGAGTATGTACATTCATGGATGAAGCATAGCGCTCATGGTCGACCGAGCGTTTCGAAAATTTCAGCATTTTAGAAAGCACACATTTTAAAGGACTCGAAAAATGGATTAAATTTCTGCGATTTATTTGCAGTTTAACAAAGTTTGGTATAAAGCGGTAGAATTGCGGATTTCAGATTCAATCAACACATCAAAACCCATGCTACCACAAGTGAAATATTTTTAAAACAGCTTAGACTTTGTTAAACATTTGCGGTATTTATAATGTTTTCTTCTTCACGTCATATTCACCTTCTTTTTAGTTCAAAGGAAATTAAAACGCCACTGTAACGGATACATTTCCCTTTGAAAATTGTTTACAAAGCAAGCGTTACTTATGACATAGCCAGAAATAGATCATTTTAAGCAATAGTCACAAAGTAAGGCTTTCATTTATGTTCATTATAAATGTCAGTGTACAAACTAACTAGGTTTAAAATCTATTACAAATGAAGTCTAGAAAAAACATTCGCACATAGGGTTCTAAAATAATAGTTTATTTTCATTATAAATAATGTTTCATGACTCAATGCATTTTTGAAACACGGGAAACGATTCGATAATATTGTCATAACTACCGTATTTGCGTAGGTGCGGAAAGAAATAAAAACAAACGTATAAATTGAGTTAAGTAATTTTAGTTCACCTAGTAGTTAGACCTGAACGAGTAAAATTCCATCAGAATATCACTATAGGTACGATACAAATATCCAGTTGGAAAATGCTTTGAGATTTTTCAATTTGACATTTTGGAATAAGCCAAGGAATCTCAGTACGATATAATATCTTTAAAAATTACCCGATGGTGAACATGGAAAAACGACGAAACATTTAAGAAAATATTAAGGTAAAATAAACAGCCCTGTACAAATAAAAAAAAAATACACAAAAAAAAACAACAAAATACCTAACAGTTTTTGAAAAATGATTCCGTTTTTTATTTATGACGGTAGTTGTTATAACTAAAATACACAACAAAAAAGACACGGCATGATCAAAATCAACAAATACTAAGGTTTGTTTGTTCTGTTTGGAAAATTGGTGATTAAACATGAAAATAACAGGAATTACACGGCATGCATTAACTAGGCGCTTTGATAAAAATTTCTGATGTAGGTATTATAATAATATGAGGTAATTATTTAGTAGTTTAATGTTTTTAGAATTATGATGATACTATTAATTTTGCATCGGAATCAAAATAGGAAAGTATTAGATCATTTCGTTTATACTTCTACATTCAGATGGATAATAAATTTGATATGCAATAAAAAAACAACACAAAATAAAATAATAAATAAATAAAAAATAAAATAAAGAGTATAAAAAAAAGAAAAATCTTAGTTGTGACGATAATATAAACCTTAAGCTGAGAAAACGAATGGTCAAATGTAATATTTATATGGTCTGTCTTACTGTACGGTGTAGAGGCGTGGACTCGCGTGGAAGTTAATATTATAAACCGCCTTGAAGCATTTGAAATGTGGATCCACCGTAGAATGTTAAGAATATCTTGGACTTATATGATAACCAACAATGAAGTATTACGTAGAGCCAATACTAATAGAGAACTATTCACCACTGTTAGGCTCCGTAAGATTTCAAATTTTGGCCATGTATTGAGAGGTGATAAATATGCCATAATTCACAGCTTGTCGTGAAGGGGAAGATAGACGGACGTAGAGGGGTCGGAAGAAAAAAGCTTAACTGGCTTCGAAACATCCGAGCATGGACCAGCATTAGAACTTTGGAGGAGCTGTTTCGCGCTGCTCAGGATAGGGAAGCTTTCTCCCAAGTGATCGTCAACGTCGAGGGGACCCGACATGACACGTGAAGGAGAAGATAAAAAAAACATACGTAAGTTATCATTACAAAAAAGACAATATACAGGGTGTTCTTAAAACCCTGTCACATCCGAAACCACAATGATAAGTATGGGCAAGAAGACAGATTAGCATATTTAAAAAATATTTAAAACAAAGAAAATTTAAAAAAATAAAATATTTAAAAAAACAAATGGTTGCTTACTTCTGCAGGAGAGAAGTGAGGGGAGCACGGCGCAGTATCAGATTCCCCCTTTCCCTTCTCGTTTTTCCCCTGCAGAAGTAAACAACCGTTTGCTTTTTTTAATATTTTATTTTTACAAATTTAATTCGTTCGAAAAAAAAATTTTAATGTGCCAATATGTCTTCTTGCCCATACTGATCATCGTGGATTCGGATGTGACAGGGTTTAATGAACACCCTGTATAATTTAAGAGGCTAAAAAATCCCATCATCACATTAACCCGCAGTTCTTTGGATAATACAGATACAAAGTTGAAAAAATGTAGAAGGCGTGTTAAATAATTTTGCAAAACAAAATTAATTGATGAGATGGGATGCCGCGCCATTTAGAATTGTTTGTTAACATCTCATAAACATGGCTATCTCTTTCTCGTGAATAACTATGATTAATTACCGGGAGTGAGTTGAATAAGGACCAGAATAATGATTATTTCAGCGAGACAACCGGGTTTGTTGTAAATTGGGTCGGGGGACAATCCCCTGAATTTGTTTTGTGAAATGATCTCATCAAAACGCGACATAAAAAGGGGTGCAAAACTACACGGGAAATAAAACTAATACATTATGATACTTACTGTGCAATTGAGGGATAAAATTGCAGCAAGTAGTAACCTACAGTATGGACGACAATGCATTTGCCTGATTTACAGATCTTCAACAACTGCACACTGCACATGTGCCCACATGCCGAATAAGATCACCTATATGATTTAATGTAAGTGGTAATAGTAATACGTCGGATTTCGGTCAAAATGAGTAAGGCACCAGAAAGTACTTTTAGATAGCCATTTTAAGTGCCATGAGTGCACAAGTCAGCCATTTTAAGATATTTATTGAAAAACATGCTCGTTAAAATAGTGTTTTATTATATTTTTAAGAAGAAGACAAGAAATGTCTATGTTAAAATCGGAATTAAAGGTACTGCAATTTTTCGTATAAAGAGTGCATTAGATCCCAAAGGCAACAAAACAAAATGTAATTTATAGCAAACATGTTTTTTTTTAATCGTAAAAAAACAAATTGTCACGATAGTAGAACAACGACGCACGTAATTTTCTTAAACATTAGATGAGAGCGGTATAAAAGTTTTTTTGACACTTTATGTCACAACTTGATAAGTAAAAAAGCATATCATTTGATACTTGGATTAGTTATATTTATTTTATTTATTTAAAACCTGGAACTTTTAATTGACAGAACGACAGAAATAGTTAGGTAAAAAGCACTTAAATACACCTGTCTTGTGCTCACGGATCACACAAAGAAGAATGATATAAATTATAAACTAAGCTAAGACCATTATTATGTAATGTATTGCATAGGTGCTGTACATATTAAAATGAAGTATGCAGTGAAATCCTAAGGATTAGAGTGATAAAAATCACCATATTAATTATACGATTAAAATTAGTATGTGCTCAAATTAATTTATAATATAATTACATTGTAAGGATTGATTTATTCGAGATTATTAAACCAAAATGATTACGTTTAATGTATAGTACATAATATGTGCCCGCCCCATTACACAATATTCCTTGTATTTATTTCGCTGGATGAAGAGAATGTTTAATATAATTTCTAATTAACTTCAACGGTTTGTTTAGCATGTGGGCTGACAGTTGATAGCACAATATCACATGTCAAGATTCTCATATCGTTGGCTATACCAAAACCAAACAACATACAAGATTTATAAGAGAGCGGTTTACATATTACGTTTCATATTACGATAAATATTCGGTTACCATTTCATCGCCTTCATAACAATTACATATTAACTCAAATCACGTAATCATTTTAATATTTAAAATAGCTATATACAAAATATAAAGAGAACTTTGTATGAGTCAGAAGACAAATTATCAACTTAAACTCAAAGTAAGTAGGTCAAACTCTAAAGCAAATTTATTTTTTTGCAGTTATTCATTTTAATAATATTACTTGGCATTGTGTTTAATACTTTAAAGATTAATAAGCCAATAAGAGTATTATAATTTAAACACAAACAAAAAAAAAAATTGTTTCGGTGATTTTATTTAATACACACGTACAGACAGTTAATGAGGAACTTTAGCCCTACGGGAAATCGGATACGAAAAATGTTTTCGAAAAAATATTTTAATAAAAACGAAGTACTTTGAACGACGCCAATATGTATCAACCAATGATAATTGAATTGTTGAAGAATTCCGGTGTACTTACCGTCAACGAACCAATCACACGTGGATTAATTTCAGAAATACAAAACTTTAAAAAATCATGGCGCTGATAATACGGTACATGAATTTTTTTTTAAAAAACCACTGAAATTCCTCATTGTACAATTTTAGTGCAAAAGTAAATAAACGCATATGGGTATATTCTATGGCCAAGCGGACGAAGAATACAGTTCTATAAAAAAATTGAACCAGAGTTCTAAACGAGTGTACATGGAATATTCTCATTTGATTATTCTATTTATATGCAGTATAAAAAAATGTATAAATATTCATTGATCCTATAATAAGCTTTTAAGTAAAATGCGAAGTATAACAGAATCAGTCTGCCAGTGACAATGTCAGCAGGAAGAGCAATGTCTACACTCTTAACTCAACCGTTCGGATATCGACATCTTTCATGTTACCGAAAGTCAAAAAAATATAGCTTCCATTTAATCTAATTACAGGGTATATTTTACTCTTTTTCACATTCAAATTTGTGCTGTTTTATTTTTTTTGTGATGCCTATTATTATTTTTAATAATGAATATAATTTAAAAAACTAAATTAAATAAGTTTTATAATGACAAATGAAGTTTTAATGACACTTGACCAAACATTTAAAGAAGGTGATCCCTTTTCCAAAAGGAAATCCAGACATGGTAGACATGATACATTTATGTAAAAGGGTTTTTCTACACTGGTATATTCCAGTCCCAGGACTGGCATCTGAAGCATAAGACTGGTCGTCTTAAGAGTACCTTCATGTAACAAATAAAATTGTTAAAATACGTTGCAGTTGGAGTACTAATGCAGTGCCCTTTGCAGCATTTGCTGCGGAAAGGGAATAGCGGAATGAATAAAATTTATCGTCGGTCGGCGTGTATTACCGCCAATCTAATAATTCGACTTGTTCCAGGGATGATATTCCAAACGCTCTCGCGGCTTAGAAAAAGCGTTTTATCTCGCGTATTTACATACAAAATACGCGAGGTAAAAGTGTTTTTTACGGCCGCCAGAGCGATTCAGAACAGCACCGCAGAAGAACAGAAAAAAGCATTATAAAAATCAAATCTAACACATTATTTAATCCGCGGTACTGTTCTTCTTCAGAAAGCCTTAATCCTATTGGTCCCCCGCATATCGTATGATTAGGGAACATCCAATAAGAGTTATAAATCCCCCAATATGAAAATATAATTTTTAGCAAAATTGTAGATTGGTGGTTATGCACGCCAACCGACGACATATGCAGTGTACTTAATCGTATTAGGTAATATATATATCGCGGGGTAACTGCCAAAAGTTGGTAGGTCCATAAAACATGTTATGGAGTTATCGCAATTTTAAAGTTTGACATTCTGACAGAAAAAAAATGGTTAGAGATATAACAATGTTTTGGCAATAAAGATACATGCCGATTTTGGCTTTTTCATTGCCTAAGTCAATATTGTTAGTGTTTTTACAAACTTCTTCCTGTTTGCTAATAGAAAAAACTGGACTAAAAATATGTAAGCTATAAAACTGCTTTACTGAGATCGAAGGAGCTAGAAACTTTTTCTAGGCATAGATATTCACGTAAAGACACACAATTCATCGCTAATTCCATATACCTAAAATGTGGACTTACCAACTTTTGGCACAATATTGACTAGCTTAGTTCAATTTTATTAATAAGATAAAAGTTGTCACAATAAATTATACTTAAAGGTTATTACAAATTATTTTACCTAACTAACAAAAGGAACTACTTGATTTTATAAATTACGTTAAAGTTCTCCTATAATTACTTAATATATCGTTAAAGATATCAATATCAGCATTACCTTATACATAATTATATTCGTGGGTATACTGGCGAAAAACGTTAACTCGAAAATATGCAGATTTGACAGATTTAATGATGAAGTTTTGTAAAGTTTTTAATGCTCTACAAACTGGCAAAATACACGAAGTCATATAAAAAACATGTAGTTTTAAAAATAAATTTAAGATTAAGTCGTATACTGGGCATTTTATTGAGGCAAAAAACTTTAAAAAAATCAATATTTACTAAGCATAAAATTAAGAAACGGAAAAATTAAAAACATGTTCTTAAATGAACACTTAATATCTTACATGAGATGTAAAAGAGTAAAATTGGAACAAAACTTAAATGCTTGAATTCTCAAAAAAGGGATTTGAGAGTTAAAGTTTTTTGCCAGTATACCCACGATAATCTTAACATACGTGATAATGCAAAAGGTTAATGATTCATTATTAAGAATCAAGTTACGTAAAATAAGGATTTTTTAAATTTATTATTTAACTTAACCCAACCTATCATAACCTAAACTAACGTCAAATAACAAAAAAAAATGAGGCTAGGCGAAATTCAATCCTTTCTTTGAACGTTCATTCAACGAACGGCCTAGCCATTCAGTTGAATGCCGTTCAGCTCAGTGGCTGATTCAACTATTTAGCGGCGACATATAGATAAAAATATCTGGGAATAATAATCGACCAAATTATTAAATGGAAAGAACAAATAGATTCAATGTGCAAAAGACTAAGAAAATTATTCTACATATTTTTAAAGCTTAGAGGTATTTTATCGACGGATCAATTGAAGACAGTTTATTATGCTCTAGTACAGTCAATCATTCAATATGCAATAGTCGGGTGGGGAGGGGCCTATAACGATTTAACCCTTAAAAGTTCTACAGAAAAAAAAAAAAATATATATTTTATAAACCATCCTTGTTTTCAACTACCAAACTGTTCAAAAGATTTTGAAAAAATACGGAAAGTGTTGTATGCTCCAGGTGCATAAGGAGAGCCTCCCATCGGACCGTATTACGGGAAGGTTAAGAACAGGATGCCTCGCTCTACAGAGAAACTACCACAGCCAAACATCATTATACATAGGATTTACATAAGCTTTTCAATAATTTATCACAAAATCTACGTCAAAAAATAAATTACGGAAAATTTAAGGATAAATTAAAGAAAAGCTTCGTGACATAATTAACATTAACTGTATTTTGAAAATGGAGATGTATGTTTAATATGTGCCTGAGTTTATAAATTTAGTGTTTTTTATTTATTTTATTATTTTGTTTTGCATTTTTTGATTATTTTTTATGTTATTTTGTAAACTGACCAAACACAAGAGCCAGACTCTTTTTTGGCAAGTTCAACCTTAAGTGTTCCATTATTTTACTGAATGTATTGTTTATTTATGCTAATAAAGGTTTTTATTAAAAAAATATCCGCACAATAAAAGATAACACGCTTAATATAATATGTAATACAACGATGTCAACATTCTAGTTCATTATTCTTAATATGTGTTAATAGATAGTGGAAGTATAAACTGCAGTTCGACGACGATGCATAAAGCGGTATCATCGACAGGAAGAAGAATGCAAAGTGCATTAGACAAATGTCTCATAACACCTTAATGGCGCGGTGCGCGGTGTATCTTATTCCGTTCCGCACTCGATTTAAATACAAAACTGCTAGAAACTACCTTCGTTCTCGCATTGTTCTGCACAGGAGCGACAAGGATGTGGATATAGCTGGGGAGTCACTTTAGGTGTGAGTTGCTGGCTGTTGAACTCATGGGACATTAATGGCACGACAAAGACGGAAATTCAATGCATAATACAGTCAGTTACAGAGCGGGTGTTTATTACGAATTTACATGTTCCACTATATAGGTACCAGAAACTAAGTTTGGATGATATTTTTGAGTTATTCGACCTGCAATCCGACTCGGCGAAAAGTAGGGAAATAAAATATGGTACGACGAATTTCTAAAAATACATAGGATTCACTGAATTATTTCAGTTAAGAGCTGCATAAAAAAAGATGTCTTATATTTTATAAGGTACAAAGATACAAACATAAAAAATACAATTTCTAGATATTCGTCGATACAATGAGGACATTCAGCCCTACGGGAAATTGGATACAAAAAATGTTTTCTTACGCGCGGTAAAAATTAGAACGTTGAATTGTACGGGAAAGTTTTTTTAAAAGGTGCGAAAAAAATTATAATTAAAATAATTTACTAAAAATGAACTTCTTTGAACGACATCACTAATTCATATTAATCAACCAATGATAAGGGAGCTGAGAAATATTTCGGTAAGTTGACGGACCAAATGACTGAGAAGTGGAAGAGAACTTGAGACGCCACTCGCCGAGTAATTTCAGAAATCCAAAATTTGAATAAATCATAGCGCTGATAACACGATACATAAAAATTGAAAATTTCAGATATCCAAAACTTGAGTAAATCATAGCGCTGATAATACGATACATAAAAATGTTTTTTTTTTTGGTTGGTTTAATGGTAGTAAAAATAAATTTTAAAAAACCACTAAACTTTCTCATTCCACATGCATACAATTTATCTTCAATTACAGAATTACACAGAACATATAAAATAACATTTTTAATTTATTTATTGAACATACGGTCTAAGCTAAGTGCAACAGATATATGAAAAAACATTTGTATAAGAAACTTAACAAAAATAATATAAAACTATGGAACAAAGACAAACAAGGGCAATAAAATTATGGTATATTATATTTGTGACTATTTTTAAACTTCATACCTCATTTGGCAACAAACAATAATCCTAACTTGGCTCTTTTTCTTTGAATGTTCACGATATACCTATTCCATAATGCCGAATATTGTCGCGGGTAAGATTCACTGGGCACTACGATCAATTATCTAAAGCTGTTATTTTTTGTTCATTTCAATTGATGCCATAAATGACAGGAGTCACATTTGACCCAAATACACAAAATGCTAATAATTGGCCATGACAATACACGACAATTGACATTTTAGCTTTATATTTTATCTCCGCCTGGTGGTCAAATAGTCAGCGCGCTTGCTTACCACGCAGGAGGTCCCGTGTTAGATTCCTGACATGGTGGACATGAAATATTTATTTTAATGTGTTTTGACACAAGTTAGTAACAACAAATTTTCGAAAAAGGAATTTTAAGGAAAAATAGAATATTCATTGGCAATTGCCTAAATGGCTAAAATTGAAGTAAAAAGTAATAAGATTTTCAATATAATTGTTAAAAACATAAAAATGAAGTGTCCCTAGCGAAATCTGGAAAGCTACTAACTCGTACTTATACTAATCGGCCGACTGGCGTCTTTCATAAGTATTGGCAACTTTGATCTCTCTCGCTCCTGAATATACATGTAGTATCAAGAGTGAGATGAAAAGAGTGTGTGAGACAATATTATTAATTTTATTGACTTTTTAAATAGGTATAGGGTGACCATAATGATGGAACATCGTATAATGGGCTATATTGAAAGGTTATTTTATTCATAAATGGCATTAAATAATATTTGTTTAAAAAGTAATCAAAAATATTTCATATCTTATATCACAAAAAATAATAATTTATAATAGGTATTCAACTTGCAGTTTTATTTGAATTGTTGATTTGGGGTGAGCTTTTAACTTTAAATGTGCAATATCTCACAACTGGTAAAATGTACCAACTTGTGCCAGAAACCCGAGAAATTCATAGTCCCTGGATTAGTGGTTTAAAACAAAGTTGTTTTATTTATTTTATTTTATTAAAATTATATTATCCCACAATTCCGAAAGTCAAACTAGAGGATGGGTCATGGGGTCCACCACTAACATTGAATTCGGGCAAAGAAATATCTGGGTTTTAGGTTGTACGAGTACATTGTAAAACTGTGGATTCCAGCAGACTACACACATTCCAGAGATATCTATTACCACAAAAATGAAGTAGATTATAGGAATTGTGTTATATTAATAAAGCATGATTATTATTATCATTACTTGACATAATTGAATTAAAACCCTAAAATACATTATATAGATATATATAAACGTAGTATGTTACATCTGTAACAATATATATTTTTGAGAATCTTACGAAGTGAAACGGAAGTGTTAGTTTAAACCTCAGAGTAATAATGCGTCGACCTATAGAGAAGCCCTATCACTTTGTTTCATAGAACGCAAGCGATGTTGGTTAGCAACAAATTGGTGGCCATTTTGTTTTGCTTGACAACATACACATAACGGTTCTATCGGATGTTTTGTCGCTGTGCTTGGCTTTGTTTGTAAATAACATGTAAAATATTTATGTTATAATAAATTAAAATCGACTATGGTGAATTGCAGTATGTTTGGTTGCAGCAGTAGGAGCGTCAAAGGTGTTAAAGGAGTCAGTTTTTGCAGATAATAGATTTCGATTATTTTCCCATGATTTACATTGATTTTTTTGTATTTATTGTCCCGACACGTGTATTATGTTGCTTAAAAACTTTCCTTATACTAACATATTTACTTTAGATACTATTTTTCCTCAATTTAGGGGGATAAATTTGTGAATTAAAGTATATTTACTGTTAATAATGACAGTTGATATCGGGCAATATGCCAGGGCCGCACTACGCATCCATATAAAGTTTAAGTTTTTATCGAGTAGAGGTCGATTAAAATTTTACTATATGAATAAATAAATAAAAAAATAAACACGCACATGTATTTTCAGTTTTATAGAAAAAATATAGGCGAATTATAGAAAAATGAATTGGAATAAATAACCCTGCAATAATAAATACACAGGTACATATTTAAAAGTATTTACAATTCAAATTAATATCCATTTCGCAATTCTCGACCTGAGTACGGCCCATTGTTTTGCTGCGAACTGTAGCTAACTTAATAACCAATGGTCATATAATGGTTTTCCTACGTTTGGGCTCCTCTATAGCTCGGCGCATTATTACTCTTGAGGTTAAAACATTGTATCTTCTGTTACTTGAAAGAGATACGAGTATTATACATTTTTAAAGGTAAGTACTCACGCTGAATTTTTTATTTTCTTACGCAATATATGAAACATTTAGGGTCATCAATAAGGAGTGCGATCTTACGAGTACGCCTAGGCTCGCTAAAACGTATTTCACGGATCGTATCCTCTCTAAATCGTCAATCAAATGTCACATTAGATTTATAAGCCTGATATTTCATACGCGCTACAAAAGAACGCGGAGTCGCAGCGCTTTGGTTGGCTTTTAAAGAAGGGGAATGTGACGTAATCGTTCGTTAATTTTTCTTTGCAAAAAAAAACGAAGGGTACATTTTTATTAGAAAATCTGGAAATAGAGAGATAAATTTTGGGCTGGGAAAGATATTTTAAAAGTAGAGTGGATACATGGGAGGATTATACTCAAAAGAAATATATATTCTAATGAAGAAATAATGCACAGATTGGCTTGCTCAAAGTAAATCAACAAATTAAATATAACGTAGCAATTTTTATAAATAAAATAATTAAGGGGATGAATAAAATAAAAACAATAATAAAACTTAACCAACAATGTCATACATATGAAACAAGGGGTTAAAAAAGATAATATTACCAGTGAGGAGAAAAACAGAATCTCAAAACTCATTGTACAAGGGATTGAAGCTGTACAATGAGTTACCTGAAGGAATAAAGGAAATAGAAAAAATCGAAATATTTAAAATTAATTTGAAAGAATATGTTGATAATTGAAATCGAAATTTTGATAAAAAAAATTGAAATAATATTAAAAGTTTATACTAGTTCTTAAGATGTTATGAACTAACTTAATAAAGAATACATAAATAAATAAATAAAAAGACTGGTCAACATATTTGCAATCCCCGGAAAGTTACTACTTATGTTAATATTTATTGTTTAGGTTGGAAAAATGCGTAAATTACATTTTGTTCTGGCAATTTTGAAAGTGAACTATGTTTAGACAGAAAAATTATAAATAAAATATTAACCAAAAATTCACATAATAAATAATCGATTCGATTTTACGTTTAAGTCCTCATCTAAAAACACTTTTTTTTTATTTATTATTTTTTCTTTCAATGTTACATATTATAAATACATGGTAAGGCGTGTAATTTTATAATTGCAAAATAATACTCGTGCATATATTTATTGAATACTGAGACACAGCTTATAGTGACAAACCGGGAATGACCCATGCCTGTGAACATTTCCCGATTAGCTAGAAAACCCGTGTTGATTCTGGGCACTTGAAATGCATTCATAAACACACATATAGGTTCATATACATGCGCAAACACACACATATTTCTTTCTAAGTTAGCATAAGTATTGAGTACTGTCAATCTATGAGGTGTCACCTCGAAATTAGTCGATGTATAACTGAAAAATAAATAAATAAAGGGTTTAATTTAGAGCGACAAAGTGGGTCCATTTAATGGACTTAAATGCATCATTACTATGAGCGAAGTGAAGCAAAACGAAGATTTTCGACTGTCGCCTTTCGCTGTTGCACAATTGATTAAATTGTCCTTGGTTTAGTCAGTCCCGGCCGAGTATGACAACCCAGAATACGAATTATATGACATTTGATAAAAAAATTATATAATTGAATTTGGAATTTAAATACGTAATTGAAACAGTCTATTTGTTTTTCCAAGATTGGTACACATGTTTATAATTAATTGGTCAATTTTCGGACATTTTGGAGGCGTAGTTGGTTAGCTCTACATTATCTCTGGTTGTCTTTTATTTATTTATTTTATTTATTTTATTTATTTTTATTTGGGAAAAAACAACAGTTTTTACATATATTGTGTATAAAAAAATAAGAATACATATGAACGAAAATTGTGAAAACAGTAAATAAATTTTTTCCACAGTGGTGTAAGATATCGATTAAGTACATTATCGGTATCAAAATAAAAGCAATTAACAATTGTTAGGCACTTAGAAACTTGCAAATAAAATAGAAATACATATACTTATTTACAGTTATAAAAATAAAGTTAATAGAAACATGATAAATTTAAATTTAAAGAATAAGAAAAGAAAAAAGTTATATAAAAATAATGTAAAAGGTACAAAAATATAATAATGAACATACGAATACATACATAATTACTGACATCGTAAAACTAAACGGGTGTATTTTCTATGAGGAATTTTCTATATTTCAAATAAGAGAGATGAAAAATGTCTGCGTAAAAAATGAAAAAGTCGTTTTTCCTTGAGTTAGTCCTAGGTACTGGCAAATTAAATGTAGTATGGAGTCTTGTTCTGTTGGGTACAAGGTATTCTAAAGAACTCGTAAGTAAAGGGCAGTCTGCGACGTTGTTTACCAGTTTAAACAGGAATATTTGATCTGCAATCACTCTTCTATACTCCAGAGTTTTAAATGAATTTGGTGTACAGTGAAATTTATATTTTATTAAAATAAATTACATTAAATTGCTTTTGACAGACAAACTATGTAAGACTCGATTTGGTGTGATCGGCGGTTTTCAAGATTATTTATTTCATAGCGAAAACGACGCACAGTTGTTTCCGCCTCGCGGCTTGTTCGCGACTTTTTGACAAAAACCGGACCGCATTAATGCCCCATTCACCATATTATTCAGCAGACTCGGCCCCCTGCGACTTTTTTCTGTTCCCAAAGATGAAGAGGACTATGACAGGGTGACGTTTCGCGACTATAGAGGAGATAAAGGCCGAATGGCTGACGAAACTGACTGATTATTTGTTTCCGGAAGGCAAGATGATTAGTCAAACTCTTTAGATGACAGTCTAGAGAAATGATAAATAACATATGTAAAAATAAATTTTAATCTAAAACTTTGTTAATGTTAAATCAGGGTTGGTATTCCGAACGAAATTAAAGCGCGGTATGGCGCGTTTTTACGCAATAAATACGCGTTATAGCGCGCTGTAAATGCGTTCGGAATACTAGCCCTGGATCTCATACATGGTACCCAAACCGCTACAACACGAGACAGAGAAAAGTCGTACCCCCACTTGGATTGTACAATCGACAAAAACAAATGATTTAAAAACTTCATAATTATGAATAAATACTTATCAAATTACTGAATAAAACAGAACAACGATTCATTCGTCAGAATAAGAAAATATGATTGCTCATTAAATTAGTCATCACAAGTGAAGAATATGACGAGGAAAATTATTATTATTTTATTTATTTTGTTGACGCATTTTCAATATCAAAACATCATTATACTCTTATATGTATTATTTTTAGATTGTGTGCAAGATGCCATTGTATTTATTAGAATTCAGCATTTTTTCTGTTCTAATTCTGTACGCGGGCAATGTCAATGTCCCAAACAGTGTATGCTAGACGTGTGCGCCGATCAAAAAATCGTCGGCGGCGCGGCGGCGAGGAGTGCAGCCCTAAGTGCATGGGCATAGTGCAGAGCGTTTCCGGCGCGAATGCGGTTCGCGGCGCGGGCCAGGTGTCCGCGCGCGATTTAACCACGCGGTTTCCGGGGAAGTCAAACCAGCTTGATCTTGACGGTGTCCGCAGTGTGATCAAACTGGTTCGACTTTCCCGCAGACGACGTGGTCAAATCGCGCGAGGCTCCCGCGCTGCGAAACGCGCCCGCGCTGCAAATGCTCTGCACTGTGGACAAGAACTTTGACGGTCGGCGTAATTGGCATGGTCATTTTAAGAAAACATTGATGATTTTTATTTTTTAGTTCTGCAATCTAACATACTTTTACTATTTTACTGCACTTTTTTAGATGGCATCAAACATTTTAAATGTTAGTAAATAATAATAATAACTATGGTTTATTAACCAAATAACAATTACTTTATCTACTACATATACACTTAGGTAACAACCTGTTTTAAGGCAGACATTTTCATGCAAAAATAAATAATAACATTACTATCTATTAGTTTATTTACTATACAGTTGTACAATATTAATTTATACCATTTATTATTTAAGAATGTATTTTGAGTAAATTTTCCGATTTTTCTCGACCTAAACCCAGTAACCAATTTTTTACAAATTTTAAAAATTTAATCCGGGTCATGGTTTTACAATATTCGGGTAACATATGAAATATTTTGGGGCCCAGAAACCTGAAATTTCTTTGCCCGAATTCAGAGTTTGTGGTAGACCCCATGACCCATCCTCTAGTTTGACTTATGTTAGTGTGAGAGTGTTCCCTTTGGGATTTGGTTGTTTTCAACAAATAATGAACTTTTTACATTTTTAAAATACCTACATTTATTTTTTTTGGTCAAGAACATTAGAAGGTAAAAAGTCAAGAACTTGTTACACATGGCGTATCTAATATACGGAAAAACGACCAAGAATATATCTTAGAAGAGCTAAAGAAAAATTGCATACTTTTACCCGTATGCAGAGACAAAACTTAAGGTGAGGAAAGTACATTCTATTGTTTTCACCTTCGAGTTATTTTCCGCGTTTGAGATTAGAATGTACTTTCCTCACCTTAAGTTTTGTCTCTGCATACGGGTATTAAAAACAAAACCGATTATAATAAAAGAACCATGCACGTATTTTGAACGAGACTACGTTTCCATATTATAAAAACATTTTCAGGCAATATTTTGATAACAAATTATCAAGGAATAGGAAACAGGAAGTGTCCAACGGAAGTGATTATTGAACGACAATTTAGTCAATTACTGCAAGGTAATGAACGGGAACACCTTTCAATAATTTATCGGGAAAAAAACACTCAAATCATGATATTACATTTTTATTGTTTGCTTACTACTTCGTTGTAAGCAAAAATTAATAAACAATATGTAGGTAATGTAAAAAAAAAACATCGTAAATTTCATAAACATTTTATTAGAGTAAAACTATTTATTACTATTTAAGAACGTTTTAAGGACGTCCAAATACGACAGGCCTGGTTTCCTCCCTAGGGAGATATTTAGATCTAAATTTGTTTAAACAGAGAGGGAAAACATTTTTGAGAAGGGAATAGGAAAGCCTAGGCATTTACAGTGTATTAAAACTGCTTACTACTGAAAACATTGTTGATCAAACTAACCGGTATTTTCTCCTAAGACCCAAGCTTTTAAAATTAATTAAATTAAACAATTACTACTACTACTACCATCCCGCCATTTCCCCGTAGGGGTAGGCAGAGAGAATGGACTGCCACACACGTCTATCCTGGCATACAATCCTAGCCTCTTCCACATTCATACATCTTGTCATACATGCCCTTCGGTTCTGTCTGCTTTTGACATGACCAGACTTAAGATTTTGGTTTATCTGATCATGCCACGTCTTTCTTGTTCGTCCTCGTCTAACGTTGCCGTTCATTTTCGCCATATATACTTGTTTTACCTTTCTTTCGTCGTCCATTCGTTCTATGTGACCAAACCATCTCAGAGACCCTTAATCTTATCAATTATACTTGTCTCAGATTTACACTGTCGCCTGATTTCATCATTCGTAACCCTGTCATACATTGATTTCTCACACATTCGTCTAAGAGATCGCATTTCAACAACGACCCAAATTATACTAAATAATTCAAGGCGTTCAGACCCAGACAATTACATGGTGTACGACATGCGCCTCGACGCCATGGTTGCTGACGTTCAACTGACAGACGACGTTGACATTTCATTTTTTTTATTGAGGTGAGTATTGCTAGCATATGAAAAGTATAATCCATCATTTTATTTATTTATTTTATTTATTTATTATTTACATACAATATTACATTTTAGTTATTTTAAGACATTTTTGAAAATTTTTTTTTTTTTTTTTCAGGACTCACCAAGCCAATGAATATGGCTTGTCGGTAAAGATCCTTTACAATTAATCATAAGATAGTCCTACATGGTTTTATAATAATAATGACTACTAACTTAGATATAGGGAGCGAAAAAAAAGTACATGTAATTGATCTTTTCAAAAAAAATATTTAGAAGATGTAAAAAAAAAGCAAAAAATAAGTGAATGATCACGCAATTTTAAGATAAAAAATAAATAAATACAGAACCGGAGTACCAAAATTTTAAACAGAAGGGTGTACATTTTTAATAGGCACAAAGCATTTTATTAAAAACATTATTTATTAACATATCCATATCTATATCTATATCTATATCTATATGTAAGTCTATATCTATATATCATCCTCATCCATATCCATACATATTTATACCCGTACATGCACACATACATATCCATACATACATATATACACATATATACACATACATACATACATATATACATGTGAACATACATATACACACATAAACATCCATGAGAATATTACTTAGTTATAAATTCTATTTTATATATATCTATATTTACAAATATTCAATTTTTTTAATATATAAACTCCTGATCGAATAGCCAGTCTATTATTTTGCCCTTGTCACTTTTGGTAGTGCCATTTCTCAGATTGTTTGGTAACAAATTGAACATAACTGGAACCACATATTTTAAAGTTCTTGTCCCATATTTGTTTCTTGTCTTTGGAATCACTAAACCTTCATTTTGTGTGAATCTTGTGTTATAACCATGTTCCAATAAATTTATTTAAAGCGAGATGTTAGTTTTAGGAGTGAAATTTGAATCTGCTAGAACCTATTCAATAATAAGTACTTTCAGAAGAATCATGGGCGTTTATTTTAGGAAGATAAATTTTAACTTGGGTCTGAATGACTATGTTGATTTAATACTTTTACAGTACCCGGGGCCTCAAAAGAATAAGAATTATAAAAATTGAAAAATTGTTTTCAGGCATTGGTGAATGTTACACAGAGTATAAAGTGCCTACATAAACCAGCCAAGGACAGGTCATAAGTCCTGTAAATGTCGAGACTTTCATATTCTCTTTTCAAAAATATTTTCCGTCTCAGCCGCAAAAAAATTAGATACACTTACTATTCATTTATTTACCGGCCGGTTTCGGAACTGCTACATGCTACGAGTATCTTATCAAGGTATTATTTAGAAATTAGTATAATCGTCGATAGTTGAATAAATTAAACGTGACTGAATATCCATTAGAAAAAATGTTTACTACCATCGCGAATATTATTTGCTACCCATTGTAAGTAAATGAAAAGTGACTAAAAACAAATCGTTTTTATTTTAATTTTAACCAATAATAATTATTAAGCATTTTAAACGTCTTTATTTTCCTTATATACATAAAATATCATTAACATTTTTTAAACTTATGTTTTAAAAAATGTTTACTACCATCGTGAATATTATTTGCTACCCTTTGTGTAAACCGAGTGTTATTCTTAAATAAAAGGTTTTCCGAAAACTTCCAAGAAGTAAAAAAAACGCTTTTATGATAAAAAGTTACACAAAAAACTGGCATAATAATACAAAATAATGGTCTGATAGTTGGATAAAACATAAAGTTGAAACAAACTTGGAATTTTCTCTAGAGCAAAGGGAGCGTAAAGTGAAAATACCCAAGACACGTTATAACGACGTCTAAACTTTTGAGCGTTTTTAATGACTTAAAATTTATGTAATTCTTAATTAAGTTTAACTGTTTATTAACGCTTTATGCTAAGTTCTTCTGAAGAGATTTGATAAATTTATGGATCAGCATTTTACTAGCTTATCTTCACACCGAAATAAATAAAATTTATAAGATATACTTTTATAATTACTAACATTTACCTTTTTTCATTTATAAATGTCTTTTTTTTTTACATTTTTTTTTGCACCACAACAGGCCAGGAGGCCTAATTACAGTGGTGAATTACATCACAGAGCACCCAGGCTTGAGAAAAATCACATTTTAAATTTTTGTGTTCTCACCGGGAATCGAACCCGGAACCTTCCGTGCGTGAGTCAAGCGTCTTGACCACTACACCACGGAGGCCGCCAACATACAATTAGCTGGGGTGTGATGTAGAAACGTGACAGAAAATATTTATAAATATCAGAAATACATAGGTTACTAATAACAATGAATAAGTGCGTGAGATGGACATGAAAAAAGTAGGAATAATCGGCGCGCGTGCATGAGAAGATGTATGAATGTAGAGGAAGCGAGATCTGTATGCAAAGATAGTGTTGAGGCGTTCTATCCCCTCTGCCTACCCCTACGGAGAAACGGCGTAATGGTTTGTTGTTGTTGTTGTTGTTGTTATTATTCACTTATTTATTTACAAGCCTTACCGAGCTAATTTCTATGGATTGTCGGTGAAGATCGTTTAAGAAAACATACGATTGCACTATTGAAATGTTTTAAACAATAAACATTCTAAATTAAAAAAATATAATAAATTATTGCTGTAAGGCTGATTCGGTATTGCAAATTGCAAGTGCTAAAAGCAAAGAGTGTGAGCATCTTACATCGCATGTGCATTTGGTTGCTAACGAACCGTTTGTAAGTCTCGTGCAGTCCATGTGCATTTCGTTCAAGCATCCGACGCATTTGAATAATAAATTGTCGCAATTATAATGAGACTCTTTGTTCCGTTCAACAACACCCACGAGCCGTGCAGCGGTCCTATTGTGGTGTTCGCGATGCCTCTTCCTGCCCGGGCCGGAGTGAATAATATAATATTGTCTACACAACAACCAGAGGAGTCGATGGTCTGCCGTGGAGATGAATCAACTTCGCGATATGGGATATTTATTTCTAATTACTACCATTGACAAGATAACGAGACTACCACGAGATACAATGTACGGAAGATAAGGAACATTTAACTGAAGAATTTGACTTGTATGTTTACTAATATTATATTATAGAAGATAAGGCGCCCAGATAAAAATATCAAATATACTAAAAGAGCGACTTATCGTAAGAGTAAATCTAAAGAAAACATTTTGTATTCAACGTAAATAATAGAGATTGTTATTAAACGGCTAAAAGTAAACTAAAATTTGGTTATGTCAAACGCACACCCAATCGAAGGGTTTATACCTACAGTCCATCCAAATTTTTAATAAAAATTCGCTTATAATATTTGCCTACAAACACAAATGAAATTTGCATGTTTACATTGTTCACCAACATACAGGCTTGTTAAACATTCCAACGCACTGTACATACATAATCGTCATGATCGTAGAACAACGACGCATGTGATTTTCTTCAACTTAACGTAAGAGCAGTATAAATATTTTTGGACATTTAGTGTCACAACTTAAAAAGCACAAAAGTATGTCATTTGATACTTAGATTAGTTATACATGTTACTTTTTTTCAAACCTGGAAAAGAAAGCCTTTATGTAACCTTTTCAAGATCAAATATAAAAGCTCGTTGAATTTTTCGCACATCCGCCGTTTTTCTACGAAGTTAAGACGGTTTGGAACGTATGTCAAGATTGATCCATGTGACGTTCTTTCCTCTATGTCCACCCCTATAAAGAAATGACGTATACTTTTGTATAACATTGGTATTTCTTAGAAAAAATCGTTTATTCAATTTCGAACTATCCTAAACGCCAAAACATAAATGTGTAGGAGAGCGATTTGTTCAACTTTATAAACGGTACGTTCCAGAATATTGAAAACGTTAAAAAAATATTTTTTTAATATCAAAAACATTTTTCACTTTGTGGTGTGACATTTTACACATCTTAATTTATAAATTAAGTTAAATTTGTTAAAACAAATTTATGAACAAATAAACGTTAAAAAATAGTTAAAAGCGAGAAAATATTGTGAATAATTCAAACCATAATTGCTTTTAAAGAGTAGGAGTTAGGAGTCCTAGGAGTTTAGATGAATGATATTGAGTGTTTAGGATAAACGGAAATTATTGAATAACTTAAAACCAGTCTGAAGATGCCGATGATGAAGATTGGTCGAACAAGTAAGTGGAAGTGTACCAAGTTATTTTGTATTAGTAACTTGTGAAAATATAAGTTTTTACATCATTACAATGGAATTCCATAAAGAATTGTCAGTAAATAATTCAAATCAAACTTAAAAAGCATTGCGTTTTTGGCACTTGAGATTGTACAGAAAGAAAGGGAATTTCACAGAGAATCATATTCTTCAAAAGAAAAAAACACTTTAAAAAAATGGTGTTTAGAATAATTTAGAATTAAATAGATGAATAATTGTACTAAGTACCAAATTATAGAATCTTCGTTTGCTATATAGATTAATGGTTAGCATGCTTTGTAACCATACGTTTAGATTCGGGATTGATTTCTTACAAATCTTGAAAACAAAGACACTGGAAATTCACAAAACCGATGATGACGATTTGAAAATAATATAAAACAAAATTGTATAAACAAATTAATAAGCAAAAAATCGGGAACCACGTAATATATATTTTTTTAATAATGAAATCAGTAAAACGAGACTTATTGATCCAATAATACAAACTAAAATGTATCTAAAGCGCATACGAAGCTTTATTTTCTTTAAAATGATTAATGATAGCAGGCCCAATAAGCTTGGATAAATATTTATTCAGTAGCAGATTGTCGACAGTTTTGATACATGCAATGCATTCATCTTGCGGGTTTTCGCTAGCACACGGTTAGCCGGAGAGAGACCAGAATCTACTTCGTTACTGAGATTTGTGTTTTGACGAGCCATGTACCCCACGGAGGATATTTTACGTCCATCCCTCTGACGGATGACCCGGTGAAGAGCTATGTCAGAAATGACACAACGAATTACGTATGCCTGGAAGCGGTTATAACTCGCTATACGAAATATACATGTTCACGTCATAATCATGAGTCATAACAGAAAACCAAAATAAGAAACACGAATACAATTAGTTTATAATTATAAAAACTTTTTATTATATAAAAATAGCGACTTAAACGAATTACTTACGGATTCTGTGTTTTGCAAGTAATTGGGTCGAATTTTAAAATAATGTCACATTACTATTGATTTACATACTTTGAGATAGTAGGCATACTAGAATTCTGAGATTATTTACTGAAAACCATTATTTAAATAGTCAAGATTTAGATTACCATAAAAATGTATAACTAATATTATTTTATTGAATTATATAAATTTTTTTCCTATCAAAATTAATTACTAAATTAAATCATGCTATTATTAAAGAAATAATTTAAAATTTTAGATACATGATCTCAACTTTGCTACATTATGTATATTTAAATAACTTATCTGTATTGTATTTCTTGATATGTATAATTTTCATAATGTATTTTGTATATTGATGTGTGTCATAATATTTATAAATGTATTGATTTTATTTAAATTCATTTCAACAGAGAGGGAAAAAGCTTTTGAGAAGGGAATATGGAAGTCATTTACAGGGCTTAGGACCTGTCATCGGCTGGTTTAAGTGGCCACTTTACACACTGTGTAACATTCACCATTCTGCCCATGTTTGAACATCCACATTTCCTCAACTCTTCCATCTGTTGACTTTTGTGAAGTAAAAGAGCTGAAACCTTTATCACGTGGGTGAGATTCATCCGGCTGAACCAAATCACCTACTAGGCAACGCCTGGAAACAATTTTCCAATTTTTATACTTCTTCTTTTACCAGGTAGTAATTCAACAATGTTTGATTATGTCCAAATGATTGCAGACTGGCTGGCTGACAGCCAGTCTGCAAGCATTTGGACATAATCAAACATTGTTGTATTGATTTTAACTCGGAATTTTGTAACAAGTCGGGACATACAATAAATATACAATTGTGCTATGTATTATAAAATAGTATATTAAATAAATAAACTAGATTATAAATGTAGAACAATTTTAAAAATAAATTGACTTTAAAATGCGACTATAAATACAACAATACTCGTATCATATCACGCTTATGATATTTATTCATTTTATTTATTATACGGCACAAGTGCCTTTTACAATATAACATTATAATGAGTTCAGTAATACAAATAAATTAATTAATATTAAAACATGGATATATACATAGAAAAAGAACAAGATAAATATGTTTACATATATGTATGTCAGCATACAAAAGACATAAAATATATATTGCTTATACGTGAAGGATCAAGAAGTTTTGCCAGCAGAGTTCAGAGTATTTAAGTAAGTTTTTTTTTGTGCTAAAGAAAGATAGGTTAACCTTGAACCGAAAGACATAATTACGAAAACAGTGGCATAAAAAACACAGCACACACTTTACAATATTCTTTTAAAAAGCTCCCGAAACAAGCGTTTTTTAAATTGAATTATTAAAATTAGAATTCTTAAAGTAGTAGCAAGTTAGACTAGATGTTACAGTCAAACATAAGAAAATAGAGAAAAAATGCAATAATATTCTCGGTTACCAAAAAAAAAAATTGGATAAAAACGGAACCTATTTTTCGGAAAGTAAAAATTTTTCAATCAAAATAAAAACACAATTATTTTTTTAATGCATTTTTTTTTTAATTTTGTTTTTTTTTAGTACACAATATTACTACTAAATACAATTTTCATGTATATTACAACATGTATTTACATGAACGTTTTTTGGTGTTCATGTAAATACATGTTGTTGCTTGATTACATTCATTTCTGAATTTTACCTAGATAAGGGAGCACGAAAAGCTCCGAAATCGGTTGGTAATTAAATGAATGATAAGTGGTTAACACAAAGTGTTTTTATTTGAAATAAAATTATGTAATGAATAACTACAAAGTTAGTACTTCAAATATAAATTTACGAGTTATAAATTAATTTGACAACGATTTTAACTTATAATAGTTCATAATAAACGTATGAAACAAAAGCATGGGGAATATGATTGGGGTGTCCTTGTTAAGGTTTGGGGTTATCGGAACCTTATTGGAGGTCACACATTCTCTTCCCGTTATTATGCAAAGAAAATACCTGGAATAGGGTTTAATAGCACTTGTCTGGGAACCCGAATATTTCACACTGAATGGGCCAATGTTCATGCGCAGTAAGAATATAGTTTACCCGTTTCGGCTAATCTATACGGTTTAGCAATACACAGTTCATCGAGGTCAACGTGAATGTATACTGAATACTTCTTTATCGTCATGGTTTCAGGGGCGTGCATGAGGTGGTAAAAAGGCGCTTCATAGTTATACATTTACAAATAATTTATTCATTTTTTTAATAAGATTCCTAAGATGATTTTAAAAGAAAATGTTGAGAAAGCTTTTAAGAAAAAAATAATTAAATGGTTAATGTGTAACAAAGCTTTATATTGATTATCATTTAATGTCATCTATTTTAAATTTTATAAATATATTTTTTGTGAATATTAGGTATGCTTTTAGTCCTTAATAATGTTTATATTACTTTTTAAATTTATATAATTTCTCTAACGTTTCTCTTTGTAAAGGAAAAATAAGAAACCTGCTGACAAGCCGGTTTCGCGGTTAAGTGGGTTTCATTATTTTTCCTTTTATATTTTCTGTTAATGTTATTTTACCTTCTTTAAAAAAAATAAATAAAAAATAAAAAAATACATTTATTGGGGCTAAGGCTTCCAGTTTCGACACATATATGAGTCTTGAGACTGAGACGACCCGGGAGACCGAGTCTCCAAGTTTTTGAGACCTTGAGACTATTCAATACTAACGATAATTCAATACTAATCGTATGAAAACGAACGAAAAAGTGCTGCAAAATAACATAATAACGTACATTTAAAGAAACTTTTTATTAAAATGAATACAGAACATGCTGGCCATACTTTTATCACCAAATATGGATCAAAATAAAACCCCATAAAACGCCAAACTCTATCTGTGCCACAAGGACGACAAAGACCAGAAAGTCCAAAATGCGATGGATGGACAGCATTAGTGAAGATATGACAATGTTGGAACTGAGGAACTGGAGAGGAAGGGCAGCAGTCCGGCAAGAGTGGAGGAGACTCCTGGATTCAGCCAAGGCCCACCCAGGGCTGTCGAGCTTATGATGATGATGATGTATAAAATAGGCTAACTAAAATAACAAGAAAGAAAAATCTTCTTACATCAACAACTAGTTAAGGGTGAAGTCGGCTAGCAACCAGCGGACATCATGCTCCAGACAGAACTAAGAGAAAATATGTGCAACTTTAGCATTCATTCGAGCAGTGCCGCACCAACCCAGCCTCAGTCTTATTAAAAAGTGGCAGTTTTCACGCGGAGAGTGTGTTTTTCGCTTTTGATTCTTAGTGTTGCCTGCGCTAGCACTTTTATACAGATTATGAAATTCAACCTTCAATTTTATGATTTTACCGTATGATATGATATTGTCATAGTAATATTTTAATTCGTGTGTAAATTACGTGCTAGCAACTGGCAACGCTTTCCCTACCCCCTAGAAAGCGTTTAGAATCGCACTGCTAGTCTTGAAATTTTGAAACTACGTAGATATCTCGAGTCTCGATATTGAAAATGTCTTGAGACTCTCGAGATGTCAAATGTCTTAAGTCTCGAATGCAAGACCTAATTAGAATACAAGTCCCGACTCCACAGGAAGTCCCGTGATCATTTGGGACGAAAAATATATTTTACTACAACATCATTAAAAAATAACAAATAGCACATAAATATAGGAAGAACGAACAAAGACAAACATTTGATTTACACTAATTAATTAAATCATTAAAATCAAAGAGTTTCCAACATAAATCACCCCCACCCCACCTTTGAAAATTGATTTTGTCTTTGAGGGTCACAACTTTTCCTGTTTCCAAAGATGAGGAGAACTATGCAAGGATGAGATTTAGCGACCAGCGCCGGCGGTGCTATTCTGAACCGCTTTCGCGGCCGTAAAAAACACTTTTATTTCACGTATTTAGTATGTAAATAAAAATAAGTGTTTTCTACGGCCGCGAGAGCGTTCGGAATATCACCCCAGGGGAGATAAAGACTTAATCGCTGGCAGAACTAAACGCCGTACCAATAAGCGGGTGCCAGAAATGTTTGGAGGATTGAAGAAAAACTCTGGCATAAGTGTATTATATCCGATGGTGATTACTTTGAAGGGGAAAATACTAATATTTTATTTATTTTATTAACATAAACGGCAAATCTGCCTTTTACAAAAAATATAATACTAACATACTAGGCTTAATTAAAAAAAAATGTATATATAAATTTCATCTTAATAAAGATTTATAAAAAAAAAATAAACCTAATAATTATACAATATTTATAAAAAAAAAATATCCAAAAATTGTACAACATGTTCAATAAAAAGTTTAAAAAATAAATGTTAAAAACAAATTAAATAATAAAATATTTTAAAGTAATACAACAAGAAAATCGTAAGTACTGTTTTATACAGCTGGGCAAAGTGAACAAAAAATTGAATATATTATGAAATGTATAAATAAATAAATATAATTACCATTCATTATCTGTGAAAAAGTTCAAAAGGTTTGTTCTATAGGAACAATACCCTACACTAAATATATCAGATACGTGGGAATAAGTATTGCCGAGTTCATGAAGTCTGTTTAATACGGCATTATAAGTATACACTGTCCGTGAATTGTTGCTACGAAACGGTAGCACCTGTCTAGTCATTCTTCCAGGCACCCTAAAGTTGATGAGAGGTAACAGTTCAGGGCAATCCCGTATTGAATTTACAATTTTGAATAAATTTAAAAGGTCTATAATTTGTCTTCTATCGTTAAGTTTTAACAAATTAAAATATTTTTTTTTAGTAAAACATCGTGATAAAAAAAAATCATGACTGATTCTACGAGTAAGTTTAAAATGTATATACATTAAGAATTTTTTTTGCACTCTTTCAAGAGAATTTTGGTGACAGTTGTAGTAAGGAGTCTATATTGTAGAGTTATACCTTAACTGGCTTCTCACTAATGAAGTATAACATCAACTTCAAAGTGCTATGTTTTTGAATTTCTTAGGGCCGGTTGCATCAAAGTTGGTATAAATTTAGTTTAAAGTTAAATATTTAAACTTAGTTAAGGCTCAAAATCTGGTAACTGAAAAATTCCGTTGCATCAACATTATTTTAGTTAAGTTAAAGTTAAGAATGTTGCTATTGTAAAGGTTCAAGTTTCACCCTAAAAATTGTTGGGATTTTTGCGCAAGCACGTACTTGTTTATTTATGTAGCAATACACATGCCCCGCGACGCGTCTTTGGGCACAAACGTTTAAATTTCGTTCCAATTTTCAGTGCGTGCGAAAGGGCGAAGCAACACTGCGCATTCGGAGAAGAAAAGAACAAAAGGGACATCGTCCTTTTTGAACTAGATAAAAAATTAAAAGAGCAAAAGCTAAAAACAAAATGAAGAACTTTTTACTCTAGAAAAAGAGCAAAAGATGACATTTTTCGGGCAACTATGGCAGCCTTAAATGCCCAGAAAGAGTTAGCTGAGCTCAATCTAGCTCTATTTAAAAATAAATAAACAGCATTTCAATACAGTGATGATTTAGATTTATTTTACACCACGCCGCTGATTATTAAGTCCTGTGTTTTGAAAAATAATTAACAATTAAAAATTCAAATAATTATTAGTTCTTCACTTTTTTGACATTCGAAATCTTGCGATAAAGTCGGACTCTTCCCACAAAAAATGGTCCGTTCGTGGTTTGAACAGTTTTTTTTTTCGGTTTAGAATATACTCGATGATAAATTCGTCATCGGAAGACTAAACATCAGATAAAATGGACATTTGTGCAACTTTTCACAGATCGATCAATAGATTTCAACACTCACGACGCTTTTTTGACAGATGGCAGATCGCATTTAACTTTAAACTTAACTTTAAACGGTCCCCTGGCGGCCGGTCAAATAAAAGTAACTTTTTTGTTAATATTTAGTTAACTTTTTTTGATGCAACGCATTTTGACATAAAAGTAATTTTTATTTGACTTTAGCCCTGACTTTAACTGAACTTTTGTCGATGCAACCGGCCCTTAGTCACACGTAACACGAAGCCTAACATTTTTAGAGATTTACTAGTAATGTTGTTTATGTGACTAATGAAGGATAATAGTGAGAAACAAATAAAGATTTTTTTAATACATGCAAATTTCGCGTATTTTTAATCAAACTTCGTACATCGTCTGGTCAGTCCCAATTACATACGTAATATTTTAAACTAAGAAAAATATATCAGAATGAGAGATAGTAGCAATTGAATGTAAAACCTCATCGAAAACGCGATTAATTCCAAGATATTATTTACCATATCAGGGGAAAAAAGCTCCGAGTCAAAATGTTTATATTTCAACATGATGATAGATGGCGGTTATGAACATCATGTGTACGTTTGTATAATAGAGACATCGAAACCATGTGATCTTGTTTAAAATAAAACAAGTGCTTTCCTTCCATACTTTTATTTGCTTATTATATGTAGTATTATTTTTATGTTTTTTCATTACTCATTTTGTATTATTGAATTTAGTACTCACTGTTATTTGGCATATTATATATTACTTCAATTTCTACCTACAGAGTGAGCATATCAAGGCATATCTAAATTATCATTTCAATTACGCCGTTACGCAGTTTCCCCGTAGGGATAGGCAGAGAGGATAAAACGCCACATCACTCTGTCCTTGCATACAGACCTCGCTTCCTCTACATTCATACATCTTCTCATGCACGCACGCCGATTATTCCGACTCTTGACATGTTCATCTTTAAGTATTTGATGGACTTGATCGTGCCATGTCTTTCTCGGTCTTCTTCGTTTTCTGCATCCATCATCATTCGCGTCAAAGATCCTTATGAAGCGTATGAAACAGTACTTATGATTTTCTTGTTGTACTACTTGAGAATATTTTATTATTTAATTTTGTTTCTTTACATTTACTCTTGAATTGTTTAAACTTTCTACTGAATATGCTGTATAATTTTTAGGTTAATTTTTTAAATATAGATCTTGTATAATTTTTGGGTTTGATTTTTTTATAAATCTTGGGTTTAAGGAAATTCATGTTTTTAAAAAAAAAAATATATATTTAGCCAAATATGTAAGTATTATAAATTTTTGTAAAAGGCAGATTTGCCGTTTGTGTTAATAAAATAAAAATAAAATATAGCTTTTTGTGACGTCAAGGTTTATTATTGAGGGTGCAGAATGATCGATAAAATAACATTAGCTTATTTTCATCCTTTCGTACGTTCACATGGAGATAAAACCCACAAAGCGCATGTGGTTTAGATCTCTATTGATCAACAGTCCGTAAGATGTTTGTAACATACTAAATATCGTTATTGTGTATTTATAAATCGTCTAATAATAACAGCCATGCGAGAAATATGTATAAGGTGAAGTCGAATTCTTATCAAAACACGACACCATTTTTTCATGTTGAGTCACTCTTTAACTATCAACTCGTCATTTTAAAAAATAACTTGGGTAAAATATTTTAGCAAATGTTTATATTATTTAGTAAACAGTATTTAAAGCCCGCAAACAAAGAAACGGTGGCATACGTGGTGCAGTGGTTAAGACGCTTTCTCACGCACGCAAGGTTTCGGGTTGGATTCGCGGTGAGAACACAAAAAAAAAGTGATTTTCCTCAACCCTGAGTGATTTGTGGTATAATTCACCACCATAATTAGGTTTCATGGCCTGTTGTGGCGTAAAATAAATAAATAAACAATGATTTCCCCCAATACGATGATATTTTGCAAAGCATTATTTTGATATTTTATTTATTTAATATAACAATACGCCCAAGAGGCCTTTAACATAGTTTTAACTTTTTAAATATACAACATGATATTTTTTTATTTTTTTTAGACGTGTAGAAACCAAAAAAACATGCTGCGATACAAAATCAAAAGTAAAACTTTGCGTAATAAAAAAGAGAAAAACATGGATACAATGTAACATTAAATTAAAATATGAATTGAAAAACAGTAGGTTTATAAAGTAAGAAAAATCTAATTTTAAATTATTTTTTAAAATGGTATTAACAAATTAATAAAAATAAATAATAACTAGCCGAATACAGGTCATAAGCTCTGTAAATGCCTAGAGTGCCATTTCTCTTCTGAAAAATGTTTTCCCTCTCTTTTGCGACAAATTTAAAAGTAATTTCTTTTTTTTTTAATAAATATTTAAAAACATCTATATTTTGTATTATAATATATTGTATGGCACGTACTTATTTTGTACTCTTTGTCCTAACTCACATCTAAAAGATAAATAAAAAGTGAATTCAGAGTTTCATTACAGATTCGGTAGGATGGGGAGGTCCAGAAAACCAGCGTTTTATCAGAAAACGGTAGTACCTAAGGGTCTAGTTGAAGTATTATTCGGTATAAAGGAAAGGATTCTAGTGAATAGAGCCTTAATAAACGCCGGGAAGAAAAGAGGTACAGCGTGCCCTCACAATCAAAATGTGAATTTTCTTTCGTAAATTTTGATTAATGTCGATACGCCAACCTGCATTGTATAGTTTTTACTGTTGATTTTGTAATGACATAATTAATTTACCAGCTTTCAAATTTATAAATAATAATTCTTGTATTTTTCCAATTGAACATGATGGGCCTTACTTAAACTTGGTGTAAAGTTATGCTACGGTATAGTGGTAGAACACGGGTGGGAATATCATCCTAATCAAAAGTTTTTTATGTTTATGAATGTTAGAAAAAAAAAATTTTTGAATTTAAATATGTTTCTTTGACATGGTTTAAACCCGTAATTTATTTTTATTTTTATTTAATATAATATAAAGTTACAACATGTTAACAAAAAGAAATACATAATAAAGCAAAAGTACAGAAACAAAAAAAGAAACGAAATACCACACCAAAAATACAGATATAGATCATACAGAAAATACTGTAGAAAAAGCTACAACAAACGTCATACGATCAACCACACAAAAAAGAAGCAACCTCTTGTGCTTGCTGTGGGATTACAATATTAATAATTTAAGTACAAAATACACACATATTTCAAAAAATAAATGACGGTATATATATTTTTTTTAAATATAAATAAGTACATATACATATGCATGCAAATGCGCATGCGTACGCACGCATGTATAATTATACACACATATACACGCACACGCACACTCGTCATACGCATATACATATTCACCCACATACATACTATAACATGGTTAAGAAAATGATAAAGTAAGGGTTTCAAGTTACTTAACAAAAAATAACATATTTCCTTAATTTTACAATACAAAACTTAAATATAATTTAAATGTTAAAAAGCAACATTTAATTCAGGAGGTTGATAAACAAATATTTTTAAAACACACAATTAGAAGAGAGTGCAAATCAAAGTGTGCGACCCGCTTGCAGAGTCGCCTTTCTAGTGCATACAATACAGGCGTTGCAATTTTTTTATTTAACAACAAACGTGTAACGGACGGTTTTGTTTTTGTACCTACTTCGCCCCATTGTTTTGCTGTAAACTATAGCTAACTTCGTAATTGATAAGTATATAATAATCCTAATAATGATTTTAGTACGAATGGGCGGCTCTATAGCGGTAGCGCGTTATTACTCTTAGGGTATAATCGATAAGATTAAGAAAGAAAAGAAAGTCATTAAGATGGTTTGGTCATGTGGAACAAATAGATGACGAAATAATGGTAAAACATAATAATTGGTAGCGTAAGACGAGGACGACCAAGGAACGCGTGGCATGATCAGAAAAACGCATATAAGGAATCTTCTATATTTAGTATAGGAGAGATGAACAATGTCTGCGTGACCGGAGAACGGTATTTGTAATAATGACATGCTCTGTATAAAAAAAATCATTATTCCTTGAATTTGTCCTGGGTATCGGCAAATTTAATGTTGTTTGTAGTTTTGTCCTGTTAGGCACAAGATATTCTAAAGAACTTTTAAGCATAGGGCAATTAATGCCATTATTCACAAGTTAAAATAGGAAAAATTGATCTGCAATCACTTCTGTGCTCCAGAGTTTGAATGGCACTAGGAGTACAGTCAAATTTGTATTACATTTTTTTTTCTGTATACTTTATAGGTTATTAATATAAACCTTATATTGCCGATTCCACATAAAAGAAGCATACTCTAACTGACTTCTCACATATGTGTTATAAAGCAGTGTTGATGTTTTAATATTTTTTAAGTCGTTAGACATTCGCATTGAAAAACCAAGCACTTTATATGCTGTTTTTCAAACAAAATGTCCCCTTTCGCGTGACAAGAAATACGTATTTATTCCATCTGCCAGTCTGTAGCACTAACTATGAACAACACTCTTTTCTCTATCGTTCTTGCTCTAACTATAATTCTTTTTTTTAATCTTTTTATATATTTTACATGCCCCTTAATTTATTTAAAAATAAATTAAGACTTATGATTTCTGGCTGCGATACGATCCCACTTACTATTTAATGATGCTCACACTTACACACACCTTACACTTACTCCCACACTAATTCACATAAACACACATCTACACTTACTTTCATACAAATACACATAAACACACTCTTTTGTTGTAACATAATTTAATAATATGTATGATTCTTATTAAAAACTTCGCTGGTTTGTCTTTAAACCGTATTTTAAAAAAGTTATCATTTATCATTGTCAAATGTTTGTTTCTTTAAAATAAATAAATAAACAATAAATAGTTATCATATTATTTGTATGCCGTACGTCCGAAGACAGCTAGCAGATAAAACTAGAGGCTTTTAATGGTTTTTGAGTGGTTCAAGTTTGCACAGTAAACACTTTCTTCTACTACTACTACTACCATCACGCCATTTCCCCGTAGGGGTAGGCAGAGAGAATGGACCGCCACACACGTCTATCCTGGCATACACTCCTAGCCTCTTCCACATTCATACATCTTGTCATACATGCCCTTCGGTTCTGTCTGCTTTTGACATGACCAGACTTAAGATTTTGGTTTATCTGATCATGCCACGTCTTCCTTGGTCGTCCTCGTCTAACGAAACACTTTCTTAAAAAAACAATAGGGACCGCTAAAGGTAAAAATTTGTAGTGTGTACAATAATCATTGCTCTAGTGCCATAATTGGGGGAGAAAATACGATAACACGTTTGTATTAAGAAATGCGAGATAGCTTTTTCTTTTGACGCATCAACCAGGAATATACAGCCGCACACATTCGCGACATGACACCTCTACCGTGCCACCGCACCGGTGGCAGTTCCTGGAAAGCTGACTGCGACTAATGCCACTCGAACCAGAATAGATCAAACACTCACTTTGCCTGTACTCAGTACACGGTGCATGGAATTCGCACATATTTGCTGGTATCATTGAATTAAGAACACACGCATAGCGAGAGAAAGTATGCTTTCTCATTACAGCAGAATTTTGGTGACTTACAACTTAAGTTCGAGGAAATGAAGTTACCCTTTTTTTTTTAATATGTGAGTTGCATTATTCTTTCACCTTGCTTGTAATGCACAAGGATTATATTTACTTCAAAGGGATAGTTATTTATTTGTTTACTTTTAAAAAAAATATTCTATAAAATTTACTTCAATGAAAAACTTTGTTTAGTTATTTAGTTGATATATTATGTAAGGATCGGGTGCTAGATTTCGGCTGTGGCCTGTTTCAGGAGCCTCTCCGCATTTGCTCTAGTGACGAGGAAACCACAGAAAACTCGTCAGGAGAAGGCGGACTGTTGTAATTCGCTAACAGATCTTCATAAGAGTGTTCGGCATTTGGTGTCCTGTTATCATTGATACCTTTTATTGCCTTTACTATATCTATCATGTATAATGTTACCTCTTTTGACAAGTCCTTATGACTAATTACTACATAAACATCGTGTAAATCCTCGTTTAGACTTCTGCATCGCGCCTCAAGTTGTATTCTCTGCAGACTTAAAAAGGGGCAACGCATCAATAGATTGGAGACATCTTGGAGAGTAACATCATCGAATGGGCAAGTGTTGATCTTAGATATCTTGAATCTAGGTAAATAGCTCATAAATGAGTCATGATTTGTGTAAGTTCGTATCCTGCACGCTGCAGTTTCCTGAACTCAAAAGCATAGTAAATAGAAGGAAAAAAAAATTTGGTACCTTTCTTGTGGGTTCTGCTAAATAGCGATCATTCCAGAAGTAAAGTTCATAAAGTTACCTACATTGCAGTGCTACTTGTCACAAGTGACGTATGTTGGTTTAAATACCTTGGGCCTTACTTATTAGATTTCCTTATACCAGGTTTACATTAAGAAAGAACTATACCCGGTTTAACTATTTATAACCGATATAAAAAAAGCTTACTTATAAAAATATTTATTACCTAGAATTTTTTTAAACAGTCAACACTGCGCGTGCGCAGTAACTTTAAACAATAAACAAACGTCAAAGTAAAATAGACACTATTGTCAGTGTAATGGAGAACACGGAGAAAACCGTTAGAAAAAGAAACCAAAATTAGGAAGAAGAGGAGAACGTAAAAACGAGTTGTTTAGTTTATTTGTGTTTCTTTTTTTATCAAAATTACTTAAAAGACATACATTTCAGATAGTATTAAAACAAATTATTAAAAATCACTTGAATCGCATTGAGAAGGTCGGAGGACTTCGAAATTGTTTAAAATTGAAAAATAATCTGATAAACTATCCATTTTGATAACCGAAAATTTGACTTTTGACAGATCGCGTGCTTATTCCAGCGTTATACCACATAATGCGCAGGTATGGTCGCTATCCCAGATTAAAACATAGTTTAACTCTATGCGAGGTTTATAAGTAATACTTTTTGCTATACCATCATAATTCTACCACTATTCTCAAGCTTAACTTTATACCCGATTTATAAGTAAGGCCCTGTTTTTTATTATAAATACTGCTTATTTGACTATTCGCCCTGAATTCACGACTTTAATTTCGGCACCAAAGCTAAACTGCTTGAGTGGCGGTTTATTGTGTGGACGTAGACAGTCTAGCATTAAATAAAAATAAGGTTAACACTTTTTTATTTCCACGGTTGAAAAATATAACATTTGGATTTAGGAAAGTCGGATTAGCTACTTTAGTTTATATAGTTACTACCCCAAAATTGTCGGCCTCATGGTGTAATGGTCAGCACGTTTGCCTACCATGCAAGAGGTCTCGGGTTCGATTCCCGACATGGCTGATATGAAATATTTATTTAAAAGGGTGTTTTTACACTAGAATATTTTATAGTCCCTGGACTGGTACCTAAGGCGTAAGACTGATCATATTATCTTCATGTAACAAAAATAATCAAGATACACTGCGATTGGTGTCCAATGGCAGACCCCTATGCACTATAAGTGCATAGTGGTATTTTGTTTACTATTTTACTATTAATATGTTTTTAATTGCTATGTAATTGTGCTTTATTTTTTGATACTCTGTTTTACCTCTTATGTATATTGTAAAAAACAAAAAATGACGATGATGATTTTAAAAAAATACAAGATTTTCCAACTGAATCTATTTAGTGAAAATAAACTGGCTAGATTAATTAAATTAGTTTATACTAAAAAAAACACGTTGTTTTAATATGAATATATTACATACCTATTACCTTATACATTATTATTTGTCTACGCAAAATTTTAAATTCATAAGACAAAAAATACATGAATTGAATTTATTTAAATAACATTATGGTATAGAAAAAATATTTCCATTATTCAACCTTTTCTTAAAGTCAATTTTTTTTTTTCTTATATTTTATACCCGATTTTCAGTAGACTACAATTTAACAAACATATTTCTGATTCAAGCGAATTTTATTTTGAGTGGGTGAATTTTCAATGATCTGATTTAACATGTTAAAATAAATAAAGGGTTGTTTAAGCGGAGTAATCTTTTTTTTGACCAAAGATTCCGCAATATAGACACAAGACAACTATCAAAGCTACTACGTAAAAAGTTAAATATTGAATTTCTTTCTCAGTCCATTCATTATTTATATTTAACTAGCGGACCCGACAGACGTTGTCCTGCCCGAACATTGGCTTGCCTGCTATTACATTGGAAAAATACTTTTCATTGATAAACAGGTACCTAGGTTCTCGTTTATGGTTGAATTCCAAAACATAAAATATTGAATTTTCTAATATAGAATTATTTTTGCAAATGTCAAATTCGGCTTTTCTCACCAACAGGAATGCACTTTATTCATGAATGCGATTTTCAAAAATGTATTGAATGTCAGTTAATATTATTTTAGTATTACCAAAAATCCAGTTAAAATAAATAAATTATGTGGGATGTAAGGAAAAAATCTGTTTGGGATCCATAAAAAGCGAATGTTGTTTGTAAACATTCAAAAACAAACTTTTTTTAAACAAAAAAACAACATCCTTTTTTTTTTGTACATGCATACTCGTCGAATGCAACCCTGAAACAAATATTTATGCTTTTAACTTTTTTTTACAGATTCGACTAAAAAATAAAAAGAAAACCATTTTCCGTGAACGAGGTTTATGTTAGTAATAATAATATACGACCGGCCATTAACGTTATGAATGCGAGGTTTGATTATTGTGTACTGTTCGCCACACACGACTTGATAGAAACAGTGCCGACATACGTATGTAGTATGTAGGAAGGACGAATCAAAGGAAACCACTGTTATATTTCATGCAGATATTGTACGAAAGGAAGATTATATTTAAGTGTACGATTATGTATGTTCAGGAAACGCCTAAGTTAAATGTAAATAAGGATGTTTTACTACAAGCTTTGGGTCTGAAATAAATAAAGCTATTCAAGATTTGGTAAGCTTTCGCCATTAACAATGTTGATGATTTTAAGAAAGCACTTCATCAGTATAATAGTATAATACTAGACAAAAAAATTGCTCAAGTATCTATAAGAAAACGGAGACCTTTGCATACACATTATGGAGAGGCACCAGTTTTGCTATGTGGACATTAAATGGGCTTCAAAAAGAGATCCACCTACATTTCTGAGTGCAGTGGCTTTAAATTAAGTCCGCGTCGCAGGGTGCTTAAACAGAATTTCTAACAAGCACGAAGTTCAACAATGTTTTGAGTATGTCCAAAAATGTTTTCAGACAGGCTGGATTACCCGGACATTAATAATGGGCTTCAAAAAGAGATCACCTACATTTCTGGGTGCAGTGGCTTTAAATTGAGCCCGCGTCGCAGGGTGCATGAACAGAATTTCTGACAAGCACGAAGTTCAACAATGTTTTACAGGCTGGATTACCTGGACATTAATAATGGGCTTCAAAAAGAGATCTCCTACATTTCTGGGCGCAGTGGCTTGAAATTGAGTCCGCGTCGCAGGGTGCTTGAGCAGATTTTCTAACAAGAACAAAGTTCAATAATGTTTTGAGTATGTCCAAAAATGTTTGCAGACAGGCTGGATTACCTCCATAGGGAGTTTTTTAGATCTAAATTTGTTGCAACAGAGAGGGAGAACGTTTTTGAGAAGGGAATATGGAAGTGTAGGCATTCACAGGGTATATGAGAGGTCATAAGCCATGTGAATGCCTAGACTTCCACATTCCATTCTCAAAAATGTTTTGCCTTTCTGTTGCAACAAAATTAAGAAGAAAGTTTTTTTTAAATAATAAAACGATGTATTTTTGCTATAAGGTAATCACCCATCAACCAACCGAGTTGTGGTCCCGTGGTAGTATTGTGGACTCACGGACCAAAGGTCCCAGGTTCAAATCCCACTCTACCACAACTCTATTTTCATTTTTCCAGCACAAGTTATTTAAAACTTTTAGGAAATGGTCTGAAAATTAAAATATTTGAGTAAATAAAAAGAACTCTAGTATTTCTCTTTTTATAAAAAAAAAACTATAATAAGTGTTTTACTTTTGGCAAGACTACTTTACTTACTACTTTATTCTACTTTACTTTTGCTTTACTGTTATGTGAAAACGAGGAGAATGATATATTATTAATCAACAATGTTTTGGGTATGTCCAAATGCTTGCAGATTGGCTGGATTTTCTCCCTAAGGAGTCGTTCATATTTAAATTTGTTGCAACAGAGAGAGAAAACATTTTTTAGAAGGAAATATGGGAGTCTAGGCATTTACAGGGCTTATGACCTATCATTGGCTGGTTTAAATGGCTACTTTACACACTGTGTAACACGCACCATTCTAACACAGTATAAAAAGTTGATCATTTTTTATTTAAATAATTGAGTAATTAATTTAATATCGACATCCCTAACGGCCTTTAATTGGTTTGAATTTTACCATACGTTGGTAAAACTATTTTGGGTTTTTTTTTCCCTAAAAATCAAAGATGTGTCTCTTTTTATATTTCCGGCTAAGAAATGTGTAATATCATAAAGTAAATACAGTAAAGGTAAACATGCCAAGGGCAGGCGAAAAACTAACAAGATAAACTTTCTTACAATTCAACCTCTGATTTTAACGGGACGACACAATGTTGAGATGGTCGGATGGAATGATATAGAAACTAGTGGTTAGAAGTAAGGAGATATGAAAGGATAAGGGATTTGACAATTCTTCCGCTGTTCAAACAATGTTCATATCAAAACCAATATCGATACAAGACGGGTGAGTACAAAAAATAAAAAGGGTACCAGTGTTGACTGATGATACATTATCCACCGGTATAATATAACAATATACCTAGTTATTAATTTGAGAAAAATGAGGAGAAAGCAATATTTTATTTCAGTATTTTACGTACAAATGGAAATCGACATATCGAGCCATCATCGCCGAAACGTATTTATTAATATAACAAAAATAAATATTCGAAATAAAATTTGGTTAATAAAGTACATATACGAGTGTATTAATAATTAAGAAGAAAAATATTCTCTTGTAAAATACAGTTTTTGTCGGTTGCAATGTTTTGGCGATCATGGCTCGATATATATAATTGTGTATAAGTCCGTTTCGTGTTCTAGTGCCGCGCGAAAAGTATTTACGCTGAAATATTTCATAGTTCCTGGGCTGGCACCTAAAGCACACAACTGATTATCTTGTGTTCACGTTACAAAGAAATTTCCGAAAGGCACTCCGATTAATGTACCAATGTGGTGGACTATGCACCATTACGTCTGGATAGGGGAATGATGGTGTATAGTAGATCAGCGGTTCCTAAAAGGTGTTCCGCGGAATCCTGGGGTTCCGTGGAAGGGTCACGGGAGTTCCGAGAGTTAGGAGAACAAGATCAGAAGTAGACTGGATGCCGCTCCAGATCTCCGTATTCAATTGTCGGACATTTGTCGGACGTCTGAAGAAACATATTCTTTCTCTTCCTTAATCTCTCCTCCTTTCCTTTTTCCTCTTTCCTCTTTTTTCCCTTTTCCCATTGAGTAATAGTTTCGATTTAAGGTAATTTATAAACAAATGCGTTTATTTCTATTTTTATATATCTTTGGCTTTTAATTTTTTTTTCTTCTATTGAATATGTTCTGTGACTTGAATTATAAAAATAAAACTTTTATTTTATTGGTTAGTTGGAAGAAATTGCCATTTGGCAATAAGCCCGCCAATGTACAAATAACATTATGTACAAAAAGTTAAATAAATAAATAAAATCTAATTTTAGTGCTATTATAAGAAAAACTGTGGAAAACTTTCATTCTTCACGTTAATTACGAATATGTAGTATAGATGTTTAATTTAAAATATAGTCTTTATTTTAAAGTCGAACGTTACAACATGCAAAGTGTAGTAGGTCTTAAAAATAACATTTAAGTCATAATATTTTGAGTTTGTGCAAATGTTTGTATGCAAAAGACTGAATTTCACCTCCTAGAAGGTCATTAAGATTAGAATTTAAGAAATATGGATGTTCAAACATAGGCAAAATGGTGTATGTTACATAGTGTGTAAAGCGGAAACTTAAACCAGCCAATGTCAGGTCAAAAGCCCTGTTCGAGACGGGGTTCCGCCAAAAAAGGTATATCAATCAGAGTTCCGTTAGTTCCGTCGACAAAAAAATTGCGAGCCGCTGTAATAGATTACATTATTTACATATTATGCTAAAGTTCATTTTTGCTCAAGACTACAGAATACTTTTAATAAATCAAATTCATAATTAAGTTTAAAAAAAAGAAAACATACACATAACTAATTTAATACGTTGCCTGAAACACTTTGATGCTTTTTAATAAAAGTAGTTGGCCTCGAAACTCGCATTACACCATGTTTTATGGAATGTCACTAAAAACACGATAATATTAAATACGTAGTACCATATATTGCAGGAATTATGTAATATTAAACGAGGTGTGTTTCGGATACATAAAAAAATTACATCGAAATATTTATTTTTAGTTTTTTTGCAAAAACTAGATTTATGAGTCTAAATCAATTTAGCAGAAACGTTGTCTGAAAGGGTTATGCCGTAGGTTAGCGTGTGAGGACTCTATTGGGCTTGTCGCGTGTTTGACGTTAATTTATATCCATTTGATATGTCTTATCACCATGTTAAATTATTGCGATTTAAGGTTGAATAAACAGAAATATTTGAAATACCAGGGAGCATCGCCAAACCAGGAGATATCGTGTCAAGTCGCCATTTTAAATGTAAGCACGACTTTAAAAAAATACAAGTATAAATACGATTAAATCTTCATGAATTCATAAGGACGAAAAACCTGGTTATACATTTGTCTTATGTACGGCTTATATTAATAGGAATAAATCCTTAGAGTCTCAAACCATATTTCTGTATTAAACCAATATGTCAATTTTCATTTTTTCAAAAAAGATATTTCTGAAGAAAAATCGCCTAAAATAACAAAATTAGAAAAATGAAATAACTATAACCTCATTAACATTAACATTGATAAAACAAAAGAATCAATTAATATGAAAATAAATTACACATAAAAATGCTTTATTTCATAATTTTAATTCAATGAGGAAGTTCGGTGATTTTTTTTATTTGTCAATAGAACATTAAATGAAACCATTTTTTTTTTTTAATTTTATGAATCGACAATATTTTGAGTTTGTCCAAATTTTTGTAGACAAGGACTGGATTCAACTCCCTGGGGAGCTGTTTATATTAACATACTACAAGGGAGTTGAATCCAGTCCTTGTCTACAAAAATTTGGACAAACTCAAAATATTGTTGATAAATTACCTGGTCCATGAAAAAGTATAGAAATTGAAAAAATAATATTTTCAGGCGTTGCCTAGTATGTAGATGAAATAATTCAATTAGATGAATCTCACCCGCATAAATAAAGGTTTCAGCTCTTTAACTTCACAAACATCAACAGATGAAAGAATTGAAGGAATATAGATGTTTAAATATAGGCAGAATGGTGAATGTTACACAGTGTGTAAAGTGGCCACTTAAACCAGCCATTGACAGTTCATAAGCCCTGTAGATGCCTAGACTTCTATATTACCTTCTCTTAAATGTTCTTCATCTCTGTTGTAGTATGTTAATTTTATGTATCGTATTATCAGAGCTATGATATTTTAAAGTTTCGTATTTCTGAAATTACTTCGCATGTGACGTCAGAAATTATCTTCCGCTTATTCTCTGTGAGTTCTGATGATTGGTCCGTTGACGGTAAGTAAACCGGGTATCTTCCACAGCGCTCTTATCATTGGTTGATTCGTATGAACTAGTGAAGTCGTTCAAAGTAGTTCGTTTTTATTGAAATATTTTTTATTATTTATTTCGTGCATTTTCATTTGCCGAACAATTTAGCGCTCTATTTTTTACCGCGCGCAAGAACACATTTTTTGTATCCGATTTACCGTAGGGCTGAAGTTCCTCATTGCTGTCATTTGATTCCAATAAAGTCCATAACATTACATATATTTTAAAAATTAATGTACGTTTATTAAAATTTGTGACATTGACATTTTCATTTAATAATGTACAGGAATATCAAATAAATAATTTTGTTCAGAAATAGAATTTCCTGAAAATTTACAAATTCATTAAAATGTGAGGTGAATTGAAAGGCGCGCTTTAAATTAAAATTGGGTGGGTAAAGACGTAATACATTATACTTGAGAAGAAATTGAGCAAGCATTGAATAAATTATTTAGTTAAAAAACTATAGGTAACTTGGGTAAATGGGGAAGTGTCGCCAGAGGCAAAATGAAACGCCTCGTGTACAAGGAGAAGGTGGAAAGAAGTGGAATACAGGAGAAAGTAGGCAACTTCTAAAAATGTTTTCTAGGGAGCGTTTTATTTTCTTGAAAAACAATTAATCCACAAAAGCGTCTAAGTTTTGCGGGTTTTGTCTATATTTCTCGACTCCCGAAAAAAAACTTGGAATTGAAAACTAGGCAAGAACATGCGATGTTTCTAACGAAAACTTTTTCTCGTGTGTACACTATATAAATTCATCTAACATACAATAATTTTTCGAAAAGTTAAATGATAAAACTTTTAATAAGTAAGGTTGTCCGCGTGGTTGAGTAATATAACACATTTTAGAAGACGTTTGACCGCGGCGCTGGTGTGCATGTCGCGGCCAAATAGTTAAATCAGCCACTCAACAGAGCGGCTAGGCTGTTCATTAAATGTCGGCATTCACCTGAATGGCTAGGCCGTCCGTTGAACGAATTAAGATAACTCAACGTTAAACGTGTTGGCTGGTTGAAAGCTAGCTCTTTGGAAACGCTCGAACTAAAAGCCGCCGGGTTAGGTTAGGATAGGTTGGGTTAAGTATAATATTAATAAAAAATGTTTTTTTACTTAACTTACTAAGTAACGTTAAGGATTAATTATTAAGTTAAATTAAGGATTAAGTCAAGTAAAAAAACGTATATTTTTATTAAACTTCCCAACCTATCCTAACCTAACTTAACCTAACTTCACATGACAAAATAAATTTACAAGTAAAGCGATTACTATTGATGAATGAAATTAAAGCGACGTTCAAACCTTTCGTTAAACGCTCATTCAAAGAACGGCCTAGCCATTCAGTTAAATTCCGACATTTAATGCAAAGCCTAGTCGCTAAGTTCAGTGGCTGATTTAACTATTTGGCGGCGACATATGCATACCACCACGATTCTTGCGAAACATGTTTAGGCTCTAATGTTGCAGATTGCAGATCAGAGGTCCAGACTCCCATTTTCTAATATGATTAATAGTGACAGATCAACAACGGGCACCGAATTTCAATATTTAGGTCGGCAAGTTAATAATACAACAGATACTTTTCATTGAAAAGATTTCGCTTAGCGAAAGCGCTCGCTGGTCAATAAAGAAGAGTAATACAAATCCAATGAGTCTGATTAATACTTCGTATCAAGACAATAAATCAACTGTGCAATGCCCCCTTTTCAGGGTCGAAAATTTTACTTGCGCGGTGCAAAAACGTTAATAAGGATCTATTCTTGTAAGTACGGGGTCAGTACCAAACAAGCTCCTGGCATCATTGCGACCCGTGTAGATAGGTATATTGTGATGGTCCCTGTAAATCAAATATAAGCGCTCGCCCTACCCTACCTAAATCTCTACAACTCCAAGCCCAAATCTCTACCCGTAATTCAAATATAAGCACTCGCCCTACACTCCCTGAATCTCTACTACTCCAAGCCCAAATCTCTACCCGTAAATCAAATATAAGCACTCGTCCTACTCTCCCTAAAGTTCTACTACTCTTAGCCCAAATCTTTGAAGTAACGGACTATAACGTAGGAGGCAAATGCTCTTACACCCTCAGGGTAAGTATTCTAAACGTGTTCAATTACCGGTTACCGACGAAGATACTTTGAATTTTCATACAAATATGCACACTTTCGTACATAAATATGGATATTAGTTTATACCGTCTTAGTATATACCGATGAAGATAGCTGGTCATAATCGCGGCCCAGGTTTGACTATTGGTCCACGAAGACGCGGCTTCTATGTGTAAAGGTGTTTTATCATCGGAACTGCAGAAACTACTTACATCTAGAAGTTTCAAAGAGACATTTTTTTTTTTTAATACATAAGTTACAAAAAACTAAATTTTATAAACACAAAAAAACCCACAAAGGCATGGCTTGTGTATAGATTAATTCACTGATTAGTAAGTGTTGGTATTGTTTTTCTTTTTTTTTTACAATATACATAAGAGGTAAAACAGAGTAGTAAAAAAATAAAGGATAATTACATAGCAATGAAACACATATTAACAGAAAAATACTTAACAAAAAATCCCACAAAGGCATGGCCTGATCGTGGGCATAGATTGTAGAAGGTGCACATTGCACATTCATTATATATTGAATTACATTGACTTATCACAGGCATGATTAGAATAGCATAGGTAATAATAACAAGACACAAAATGCCGAGTTGTTAATTAACATACATAAAAGGGTTGTACAAAATAAAATAATTGAGAATTGTTACAAGCACGTAGTAGTACCTAAGAATTCTATTTTTATCGAAAGGCAAATAATAGTTGAAACCGAAGTGATGAAAACCAGAAAAACTTTTTTGTAAGAAGTCATTGACACTAGAACACTAACAGTACAGCGTTATTAACTTAATATCTAGAGTTCAAATGCTTCTTTAGAGGCTAATCACAACTCTTGTATTTGATAAGCAAAAATAGAACAAAAGTCTTAAATAGCAAATTACGCGAAGAGAGAATCTTAGAAGCATACAAAATAAAATTCAGAATAATTTGTAATTGTGTCCAGGTTGGAATTTATCAATAAAATTCTAGTAATTAATTTGTTGAACTCTGCCCCCCGACTATTTGTATATAGTATGATTATTTTGGAAACATTTTCGATTACAGTATACCGACAAAGACAATATTTTTTTTATATACAAACGGTATTACAATGGGAAGTTAAAATTTATCTTCAATGAATAAAAATTAAGTTTTCTGAATGAAAAATAGAATACCCATAGAATTATGGTATACCAGAAGCTAGAACCAAGTTTGCATACATCGCACTGTCTCCAAAAGTTTCCCAATGATCCCCCCTGCACGACATCCCGTTTGCGCGCATGCGTGAAGTGGCCGCGTAATGTTGCTAGATCGCGAACAATATATTATCATAACACAAGTTTAAGTAAATTTTGAGTTATTTTATTTTTTCTTCTACCACAAAAATATTTTACCGTACTATAAAAAAAAAACTAGATACTTTTACTAGGCAAACGTAAAAAAATAATTTAGTAATCAAGTAAATGAATACCGTTTAACATTATACTAAGGCTTATTAATAGAAAGCCGGGCAAAAGACTCCCCTGGCAATACTAACAAAATGTCCATCTTGTTTTATTTCACAATCTGACAGACGGTAAAATAATAGAATTCTTAAATAATATTATTGGTGAATTCGCTACTTACACATGAAATGTGACTCTAACCTATTTCCATTTAAATCCAGCAGTATTTACAATGCATAATTTAATTAAAATCGGCGGTTGCGTAGTAAACGACGTCAACAGAGCAACTAATAGCCAAAACGTAAAACTACTTATTTATGAGTAGTTTAGTCGGCTTCAGTTTGATGCGAGTACGCGGTTTCTGGACGATTATAATTCTATGACCTGTGCATACAATTTTTTTTTCAAGACAAGTTCAATTACAGATTACCGAAGAAGATACTTTAAATTTTCATACAAATATACACATATTCGTACATAAATATCGATTTTACTGTATAGCCGAACAGGCTATGGCTGGAAATTTGCGTCCAAATAGCAAAAGGTACACGTGCTAACTGACCAAATATATCAAAGATTATTACACTGTAAAGCGATAAATCGTCATGTTTTCTGTTAGCGCGGGGGGAAGCCAAGACAAACGTGAATTATTATTGAAAGGATTTGGCATAAAAATACTTTAATAATTATGACACATTCTTAACATTATGGGATAGAATTATGCAAAAAATTAAATAAATATAATTGACAAAAATACTACTGGGGGACCCTAGTTACCCATTAGGCCCGAAAGGGTTAATTATATTGAACCTTAAATCTTTAGTCATAGTCACTGAAAAGAATTTGGTGAAAATTTTATCCAAACATTAATTGTTCATTGCATTTTAAAATATGCACATAACCTCACTTTACAGTGAATTTTAAGTGCAATAGTCCATTTTTTATATGGAACGGATACAATTGTTTCATATAAAAACTGCGCGAATTAGCAAACCTAACAGTCGATAATCTTTTTTTTTAAACTTGTATTTATTTACATAAAACATATTTTTAAAAAACTATTCAACTGTACGCTCGATACGTTTTTGTGACACGACGCTACAATTTATACATCAAAACTATTTTTTGTCAATAGATTTACAGTTTTCGGCTAACCGTGAACAAAAAACAAAATACTTTCCTCTTTAACATTAAAACCGAAATTAAGGTGAGTTATTTAAAAAATATATATATATTATGGAAGCAGAGTGCATTTCCTCATCCCAGAAAACCCACACACAACCTACATGACAGGTTTATTTACTTCCATTCGGATTACAGATTACAAGAATTGTCTTCGGAAAATAATGCATTTCTGTAGGTAAATTTTAATTAAAACTATTTTACACAAATGAACACATATATTCATTAGATTATTGGTAAATATTTGTTTATATTTGTATTTCATCAATGATGTAAACAGTGCAAAGATCATGTGAAGAGGCAGCCGGTGCGTATACCTTACTACGATACCTTACGCATTTGCACATGGCAACTACAAAATGATTTACAGATCATATTTCAAAACTGATAATTAATCAAATGGGCAAAATATAATCCTTAAAGTTACCTTAATAATGTGCTGAGGTAAATCTGGTTGAAGAACAAACTTATTGTCTTTTATTTATCAAAATGCAAACTGACGAACACAGGCGACACACACGTCCGACAGAAACCAAACTCCCGTTTGCTAGTTTCACGTTTCTCCTGACTTTCGCTACTAGCAGCGCCAGTTGACAGCCACTCCCAGCCTGTTTCAGCGCAGCTGTGTAAAAATGGCGGCGCTAAATTCTCTAAACGTCAAATTACTGCCATCTATTGAAAAATATAGATTAGTTAAAAAGCAGATTCCTACAATAATTCTAATAATGATTTTAATTTATAATATAGTGCAGGTGACATAATATAATATCTCGTATACGGTAGGTAGGTAGAAAATTCAAATGAGTTTATTACTTAGTAAAATTATCACAATTCCATAGAGCCCTTAGACGAATGTGTGGGAAAGCAATGTATGACAGGGTTACGAATTATGAAATCAGTAGAGAGTGTAAATCTGATTCAAGTATAATTGTCAAGAATAGATGACGAAAAAATGGTAAAACAAGTATATGTGGTGAAAATGAACGGTATCGTGAGACGAGGACGACCAAGGAAGACGTAGCATGATCAGATAAACCGAAATCTTTAGTCTGGTCATGTCAAAAGCAGGCAGAACCGAAGGGCATGTATGATAAGATGTATGAATGTAGAAGAAGCTAGAAATGTGTCTCTGCCTACCCCTACGGAGAAATGGCGTGATGGTAGAAGTGGTAGTAGTAGAAAATGATCACAAGACACTATTCACACTTTTACTAGAATATCATCAAAACAAGGTGAAATGGGTTAATCACTTTGTAAAATTATCACAAGACATTATTCACACTCCTACTAGAATATTTTCAAAACAATGTGTTTCAATTAAAAAAAAAAAACAACTGATAGAATGTGAGAATAACAGTGTTTATAGCATGTGATTAATGAAAATTATAAAAAGCTATTTTTTTTATTGGGAGAAAAAATTAAAAAGTTTATTTGTAAAAAATCGACATTTATTTGATGGAAGTTCACAAATAAAAGAAACCATACTTGGGGGTTTAAATTTATTTAATAAAGAATGAAATTAATATCACATTAAAATATGCATAATTTTGGAAATCTGATCTTCCACAGTATTCTGACTTCTAGTAGAAATGATTTTATACTGGTAATGGTTTCCAGAACATAACAAATGCCAGGAACCATAGATCTTTGTTATATTATGGTAAATCAAAATCGTTAAATACTGCTTACGGTTTACCATACATGTATTATTATTATGGATAACTTATAAACAGGGTGTTCTTTAAACGCTGTCACATCCGAAACCACGATGATCAGTATGGGCGAGAAGAGATATTAGCATATTGAAAAATATATTTAGAATGAACAAATTTTTTCAAAAGAAAATATTTAAAAAAAAACAAATGGTTGCGTACTTCTGCAGGGGAGAAGCGAGGGGGAAGCCGCTGCGCGGTTGATGGTATATCAGACTCCCCCCTCCCCCCCCCCATTTCTCCCCTGCAGAAGTAAGCAACCATTAGTTTTTTTTCATATTTTATTTTTGAAAATTTTATTCGTTCTAAAAATTTATTTTAATTTTTCCAATTTGTCTTGCTCATACTGATCGTCAGATGTGACAGGGTTAAAAGAACAACCTGCATAGCGCCATTTTCGTAATATAATACCTCAAGGGTGCTTTACAAAGTGATTCTCTGGATAAATATATTTAATGGAAGCTTTTAAATTTGTAATTTGATTAAAATGATTTATTTTGATATCACATGCTACGGATTTATTCAAATGATTTAGAAAACATGTGGGTTTTAAGTTTTTTCCGAAACATCACTTTACTCTTATAGCCTCGCACCTCTGCTGGGAGAGCATTCCATGCCATAGGGCCAGCGACCGCAAATGCACATTCACTAAATTTAGTGCGCTGTTTGTGTAGAGGTATAAAACTTTTTCTCTCGCCGTAGACGTAGCTGATCTAAGCTTAAGACGCCTGTCAGCTAGTTCATCTGGAATGCATAGTTCCCTTAGATATTCAGGAGCAGAGTTGTGCAGTGATTTATACGTAAGCCAACAGAGTTTGTATTCCACCCTCTGTGGAAAACGTAGCCAGTGTAATTCCCGAAGTAGTGGGGTGATATGACCGAACTTGAGGATTCTGAATATTAAAAGTCAATGGTAATCTCTGTAAGGTTTAACAATGTAGTTGTGAGTTAAATTATCTGAACTTCTTGACACTCTACAGCAATATGGAGAAATATACTTTAAAATATTACTTCATATTCAGCCTGTAGCTGTCCACTACTCTATTCTACTCCACACCTTTGGGTCTACTTACTTACTTAACGTGTCCAGCTGGATCATACCTTTCTCTCTACTTTGTTGAGAGGTTTCAATAGGAGAGGTGGCTTTAATAAAACTGTTTCTAGATCTCGGACGTTAGGCTGCTGGCTGGTGGTGGTATAGGGGATGTCTAAGATTGTGGGTTTGTTTGTACCTCTGCTTCTGCAGATGTCTTTAGACGAAAGTGATAATAAAAAATAAATTATAAACGGATAAAAAATTATAATCGGTTGTGTTTATATTCCACCTTCTTCGTCTATTGATACTTACAAGGCCCACACAGAATTGGTAGAGTGAGTTTCCACTAATGCAGCTTCTGTGCTAATATGTGGAGATTATAATTTGCCTAAAGTATCTTGGATTAATGATGAAGATGGAGTTAAAACATAAAGCCCCAATACCCCTCAAAGAGCGTTGGGAGTAAACTCATTTGCTTAGATGAACATGTATCAATTGAATTTTGTAAAAAATTGTTCAGGATACTGTCTAGATTTGATTTTCAGTACTATACCTAACATTTTTGTTTCAGAATCTATTGATTCTTTGTTGCCCATTGACAAATATCACCCACCACTTGATATAAATGTTACGCATGCCTTTAATATTGACTCACTTAAACCTAACGATAATGCGCATTACAAGTTTGATAAAGGCGATTATGATGGGTTTAACCTATATTTCTTGTCTTATGACTGGAGCACTATTTTTTCTTATAACAATATTAATGAGGCTTAATTAACTTTAACCAATGTTTGAATGAAGCAATAAATATGTTCATCCCTGAAGCTAACTTTATCCGACCAAAGTTTCCAAAATGGTTCAGTTCATATTTAAAAAACTTAATATTTGAAAAAAAAAGAAATCACAAATCAACTGGCAACCTAATAAATTACCAAATATTTTCCGAATTGAGAGAAATGGTAAAAGCGGAAACAAGAATCTGTTATAATGTCTTTATTAGCAATACTGAGCAGATGATTAACGATGACCCAAAAAAGTTCTGGAAGTTTGTCTCGGATAAGCGTAGCGATCATCATGTACCGTGTACCGTCAGTTATGTTCCTCAATGACGGACGAGCAACTAATGGTACCGACATTGCAAATCTTTTTGCAACTCATTTCTCATCCGTTTTTGTAAATAATAATTCCTTATGCTGCACTATCCCATTACACTATTTAAATACTATAGATCTAAACAGTTGCACAATAACTAGTAATTATGTTTTCCATTCTATGAACAAATTAACCAATAAAAAGACTTTTGGACCTGATGGGATTCCGGATGTTTTATTGAAAAAATGTAGCTACACTCTTGCTAAACCAATTTCATACATGTTTAATCTTTCTCTGTCATCTGGTGAGTTTCCATCCTTATGGAAAATAAATTACATAAGGCCTATTTTTAAATCAGGCGATAAATCTGATGTTAGCAATTATAGGCCTATTTCAACATTATCTTGTTTACCTAAAATGTTTGAAGCTATTATAGCTAGCAAAATCACACCCATGTTTAAAAATATACTGATCGATGAACAGCATGGATTTAGATCTGCCAGATAAAACACCTCTAACATGGTAGATTATACCCAGGTTATTGTTAAAGCACTTGAGGATGGTCAGCAGATTGACATTCTCTATACTGATTTTTCCAAGGCATTTGATAAAGTAGATCATAAAATTCTCATATATAAATTACATGCCTTGGGAATAAGAGATCCATTACTCTCATTTATTTAATCGTATCTTACTGGTAGGAAACAAAATGTTCGGATAAATAACTATTTATCAACCAGTGGGAATGTTACATCGGGTGTACCTTAGGGTGCTCGTTTGGCACCCCTGCTTTACAATTTGTTTATTAATGATGTTGCTAAATCATTCTCTAACTTTCGCTTTTGGCTCTTCGCGGACGACAACAAAATTCACAAAATAATTCAAACTTTACAAGACTGTTTTCTTCTTCAATCAGACATTAATTCTTTTAACCAATGGTATAAAGTCAATAAATTAGAACTAAATATTAAAAAATGCAAAATAATGTCATTTCAGGTACCTAATAGAAAACTCCAAAATTGATTTAGTTAAGTCCATCAGAGATATAGGAGTTGTTTTAGACTATTAACTAACAAACAACGAGCATATAAATAAAACAGTAAATAAATCACTGAAATTGCTTGGCTTCATTAACAGAATATCCTCTGATTTTACTAATGTCCGTACAATCAAAACTTTTGATTGCTCAACTGTTCGCCCTCTTCTTCAATATGCCTCCGTGGTCTGGTCTCCATTCTATGTCAATCGCATAAATCACATTGAATCAGTCCAACATCGCTTGCTTCGAAAAGTAGAATGGATGCTTGGACTAGAGACTAGAGAGAGGTAATTATTCCTATGCTGATATAGAGTCGATGTTAAATATTGCTAGTCTACAAAAACGTAGAACTAATATTGATTGCATATATATTTTCGGCATACTAAATGATATAATCGATGTTCCATCATTACTGGAATAAGTAAAATTCAATATTCCGACTCGTAGGTTGAGAAACAATGAAGTTCTGTTTATTGATCGGCATAGAACAAACTTTGGCCTTAATTCTCCAATGACCCGTCATTGTCGTATTGTTAACTCAAGACAAGATCTGGACTTTTTTGGTTTGAGTTTACACCGATTTAAACGAGCACTAAATAACTAGCCCAGATCTTGTCTCGATGTCCCTTATGTTTGTCAATGCTACTTTTCTTCTTTTTTAATGTTTTAAACTATTCTTTTATTGTAATATTTAAACCCTATAAATTGTATACATAGACAATGTTCGTTAATAAATAAATGAATAAATAAAAGTGTGGTGGAGCGATTCCGGTGATTAAGTATAGTTTATCAGATGAAGTTGCCTTTAGGCAAACTTTTACTATTCATGCCATTTCGTTGACTCCTTAACTCTACTAAGCGTTTTGCACGGCAATGTAGATGCGGCGTGACGCGACAACGCTCATTTTTAAAACATGATTTGAACCTATCGTTTTATGAAGCATCATCTCTATTTAATTATACATCAGTGCGTTACTCCAGCAATATCTGATTGGTTTTTCATTTTTTAATTTTTCATTAAGAGTACAGTATATTGTTTCAATAAATCAAACTCAAATACTTTTTTAAAGCCAAATTACATATTTTTTCTTTTTAATATAAATAATTTTTGGATTTTAAAAAAATCCACTATTTTTTTTATAGGACCTACTATCACATATATCACTGGCGCAATCGCCGGGAATGGCGGGAATGAAAAATAAAGTACATTCATCCATATAAGGTTTCATAATAGTTGTGATGTTCGAAAACAGATGGTGCTTTTAAAACATCGGTAAAATAGAAAACATTTTTTAAAATTAAAATGGTTCGAATCAATAATTTAAAAGTTTCTTCAAAAGAGTACAGATGGTGCTATATTAAACTTGTAGATAAAACAGTAAACATTTTTTCTAAATAAAAAGTTTTAGTCAAGGATGAATCTTTTAGAAAATGTCAACAGATGTCCTACATAGCTATGTATCGACGCTGGAAAGGAAAAAGTTACCGAACGACATGACGTGTGGAAACTTTACAGAAGAGCCAATAAGTTTTTAAAAAATTAAACATATGTTTCAATGTTTATACATATGTATTAGTATTTGTTTTTTGTATTTATTACCATTTAATGGCAAATTGCAGATATTATATCAATGTTTAAACCCGCTATTAATGACAAGTCATAAGCCTTTTATATGACTTGACCGATATATTCCTTTGTTAGAAGTGTTCTCAATCTTAGCTGTAAGAAATTTTTCTGTTATAATTGAACTTCATTTTATAATAATGATGAAAATTAGTAATACTTGTGAAAAGAAGTAATTTAAAAAATTAACCAATGAATTGTATTAATTATAGATAAAACTTGTTTTCGAAAATTGGGATTGACAGATAATACTTGATTATGGACTCGCCAGATAAATGAATCCTTACTATGGAATAATTACTACGGGGAGAGTAAGTAGACAGTAGTCAGGGGTAGGGAATAATTCTTCATCAAAATAATAATAAAAAAATGACAAAAACAAATTTTCGTTCCTGAGAAACGAAGGACCATTTTTCGTATAATATTTTGTTACTAGTTCCGTTTAATTAGAAGTTTACATTAAGTGTTTCCTGCCAGTAATGGGTAGGCGTTAATTAAATTTTTAAAATCAAGAAAGTAAGAAATAAAAAATATCTAAAAAAGTTATTACTTTTCGTGCTTTTGTGTACTGTGTTTTTATTCAACTTCGAACAATTTACACATAAAAAAGTTAACACTTTCAATGTTTTAGTGATTAAAACAACAAAAAAAACTCTAATGTGTGTGTCATGTGCAAATGAAAAACGATCACAGTGAGATTTTTTATAATGTTTCTTGATAGTTTATATACCTCTTTTTACTCTATAAATTTATCTGCAAATACAACATATTTAACACTTTTGATGTCGGTAGTGCATAAAAATACGATATTTAAGAAAGTTTTTAGAAGCAGTCGGTGTATGTTAATTTTTCAACTCAAGCGAAAATAGTTTATATTAATCAATTACTTTTTTATTACATAAATTTAACTATTAAAAAAAAAATGGCTCCTAAAAAGAAATAAAAAACTGAACTAAACCCTGTCACCAACAACATTACAAACTGCTGTAGACATTTCAATTTTGATAACAATGCTGCAAATATAAATAAAAAGAATTGTGGATGGGTACAAGAAATAAAAAAATAAAATAAAATTGATAATGAAAGATGGGACGGGAAAAAACATATGAGACCTTCGAAACTTTCAGAAAATCATTAAATGTGAATTTTAATTCTGCAAATGGCTGAATTTGAAATTGCAAAAAAACATTGTGAAATACGTAGAATTATAATATACCAGAAGGCGCGTAGAACCAAGTTTGTATACACCGTACTGTGTCCAAAAGTCCCCCCTCTACCCGACATCGCGCCTACGCGCATGCGTGAAGTGAGCCCGTAATGTTGCCAGACCATGAACAATATACACAAATATAAGATCATTTTGTGTTATGTTATTTTTCCAAGAAAAAATATTGTACTGACTGGACGATAAAAAAAAACAGGTAGTTTTACTAGGCGAACGTAAAAAGAAATAATGAAATAATCATTCAGTAGTAAATTAATACCGTTTAATATTACACACAGGCTTATTAATAGAAAAACATTCGACTACCGGGTAAAAAATTCGACTACCCTGGCAATACTAACAAAATGTCCACGTACTTTTATTTAACAATCTGACAGGTGGTAAAATAACCGAATTCTTAAATAATACTGCTTGCGAATTCGCTTCTTACACATGAAATGTGATCCTAACGTATTCCCTATTAATCCCAGCAGTATTTTGACACTTGCCAACGACACAACACGGCATAATTGAATTTAAATCGGCAGTTGCATACTAAGCGACGTCTACAGAGTACCTAATGGCCAAAACGTAAAACTACTTGTTTGTGAGTAGTTTAGTCTGATTCGATTTAAGTCTTCAGATGCGGTATGCGGTATATACATTATTGAATGTACCTACAATTTCTGTCAAAAAAATTCAATCTCAATTGTTAAAAATAATATCGAGACAAGTTTTGGCTCGTGTCTCCCTAGTTGACTGTCCCAGACTGAATGTACTCCGAAGAACGGAAATGAAATGAGCGTTATCATTTCTTTTTTGTTATTTCTAGATGCTTGTTACTGAAACTTGTTAGGGAGAATACTAACAAGTGCTATTTTTCTTTCGCTAATTAGTCCATGAGATTTGTTTAAATCGGCTCCTCTGAAGAGTCTGAAGTCAGTTCTAAATTGTAAAACATTATTTATAGCAATAAAACACGTTTATCGCAGTGAACGAAATGGAAAAACAAAATTCGTCCTAAAATAATAAGATTGTTCATCAACTATATATATTTTGAATACGATTAGTCCAAATAAATAGTAAAAACTTTATTTTAAGGAATATATTAAATGAAGGGTGGGCGGAAGAAACGTCGTGAAACCAAATTTTCAAGAAAAACTGTTTTTTAGTTTCAAAACTGTAAACATGATCGATGAATAAAAAGCTGTTTTTTCCATACTTGCATTACAAAATTCACTGATCAATTGGCCACTAAATTTATTTAAAAATAATTTATATAATATTCGGTAATTCTTAACATTATATTTTATTAAAACATTGATTTTAAAAAAATTATCTTGCTTTTGTTAATGTTTTGAATATTTTTTTTTAAAAGGATCAAAAACATAATATACATGTGTTTATTCTTTAGTTAAAAATTTTCAAACTTTTTGAAAATTTAATTTTGTTTTACTTGTAGTTTTCGAGCTGTATTTTTCCGTCAAAAGCTTTAAAACGATAATTTTTAAGTTAACTGTTTTTCTAAGATATTTATTTTTCTTGTGTTGATTTAAAATTGTGTACAGTAATTGAATGCACTTCAATTCATACTAAACATGACTACTTTATTATTTTTTTATTTTTTATTATTTTATTAGTGTATACACGGCACAAATACCTTTTATAAACATTAACATAAATACAATTAACATACAGTGTTCTATACAAAATTATGAAATAATATAATAACAATATATCTATACATATTACACAGTTGTTTTATAAATGTTCTATATAACAACTTCTGAGATTTTAATACTTAACATACTTAGGTAGAAAAATAATAAAAATAAAGATAACGCGGTATATTCGAAATAGCAAAAATCATAAATCATTGATTTGTTGGTATTGTTGCAATGTATATTGATTGTGTAATAATCTTATTCTAGTTACGCTGTGCCTCTCCAAAAAAAAAACGGCTTACACAGAAGATTTATTTATTATATTTAATAGTTGTAGTATAATCCATTATTTATAAAAAAAATGTAAATATGATTGAGCTGGTCTCTAATATTTAACCCTTAAAAGGCTGTGCTTAAAAAATCTTTACAAGCAGTAATGAAACATCCTGTTACTTCGAGTAAGAGACTGAATATTCTGAAGTTCAGACCCCTGAAAAAAAAAAAACAGAGACATAATGTTTGATATTTTTTTTTGGTAATTCATAACTATTAAATTTAGGTCTGTTGTAGCAATATAAATTAAAACTAATAAATACGCCAGTCATTTAACTATCGTGCGCTCCTACTTACTGCTAATAACCGGCTAATTGAACGAATATCTTATTTTGTTTTTATCTCTTTCACACAAGCACCGGCCACAAAACACCGTCGGTGTCTTCCTTTTTATAAGTTCTAAGCTCGTGCTCTTTATTTTACAGACAAACAGATTTATTGTGGGATTGGCAACTCTTTCATTCGTATTATAATTATCCATCGCATACCAAGGACAAATATTTATTGTATTGAAATTCAGCATATTTATACAAATCTTATTTTCCAAATTTGGTGTGAAAACATCCATTTGAAGATCATAAAATTTACGACATCATCATTTATATAAATAAGAGAGATCTATTAAGTCTTGTATCATATGTAGACTCGTATTATGCGGCCTCCGTGGTGAAGTGGTCAAGACGCTTGACTCACATATGGAAGGTTCCGGGTTCGATTCCCGGTGAGAACACAAAAATTTAATGTGATTTTTCTCAAGCCTGGGCGTTCTGTGATGTAATTCACTACTGTAATTGGGCCTCCTGGCCTGTTGTGGTGCAAAAAAAAAAAAATGAATGTATATATACATAATTTATGAATTTCACCACAGCCACACAAAAGTAAATAATATATTTTTTTAAATCAGTTGTTTTCCTCTGTTTTTTTAATATCCGTAGGGAGGCTATTTAAATCTTCGATTCCCAAATATTTATGATTTTGTTGAAATTTATTGGTTTTGCACTTTGGTACATTTTTATTGTTTGTTATTGCTATAAGAATTGCATTAAAAATAATATAGTCTCTAAGTTGGGAAAATGAAATTTCAAAAATGTTTTTGTTGAAAAGCTTTGATATTTTTACTTGAATGACACAAGTATGTTTTCTACTACTATTGCACTATTTTCACCGAGGTCACTCTGATAACAGTGTCGCCTGCAAATGATTTTCTGTTTGAAAATGTCATTTACATAAATTGTAAAAAGTAATGGGCCTAAAACTGTCCCTTGATGTATACCAAAGTTACTTGGTCAGGCGTTGGCTAAAAGCTTTATTTGTCTTTGACGGTTATTTGTAAGATACCTCTGAAGTAAGCTTAAGGCCCCTCCATCAATGTAAATAGATTTTAATATTAATAAAAGTTTATCGTGGGAAATGCTGTCGAAGGCTTTTCTCAAGTCAAAAAAAATTCCAATACATTTCAGAGATTCGTCAAGAGATTCTTGTATATTATAGGATAACCTGGCAATTGCATATTGTATGTTTTTGCTCTCCATGGGTCAATATTGATTCTCGCTGATCGTATTATTTTTGAAAAAAAATTGAGACATACTTATTTTGATAATCTTCTCCATGATTTTTAATGTATTTACCGAGTGTCCGTCCCAATTTTATACTATCTTATTTTAAATTAATACACAATAATATCAAACGATTAGTTGATAGCTTATCGGTACGAATATTGTTTGATTTTTTATATTTTATTATGTAAAACAATATCTACAACTTATAATAATAATAATAGTTAGGACTACACTTTGGCATAACTATTTTTTTTGTCTGCATGCACATACTATTAAATGTTTACAATACATACCAGGTTTACTTATACGGAAAAGCGAGTTGTTCCTAAATATTGTAATAAATATAGCAAAACAAATTTGCAATACAGTATACCTAAAATATAGTATGTAACATTTTACCGAACAATTCTAAGGATAGTGCATTTATTACAGGAATGAGATGCATGCTCAAAATGTGGTTAATGATTTTTTTTCTGTTTTAATATTAGTTAACTGTAATATTTAATTACAATTATTAAAGTAGGTTTAAGTACTTGAAGTAAAAAAAGAACTTGCTGACGAATAGCATGTTTACAATTCAGTAGGACTTTATTTTTAAGATTATTTGCGTAAATACTTCAAACAAATTATTTAATCCACCCAACGTCTGATGTGTAACGCCTACAAAACAAAAAAAACAACAATCGCAAATCGACAAAACAAACTAACTATAATGCACCACACCACCGTTTGCACACAGACCTCGCTTCATCTATATTCACATCGTCTATGTACGTTCAATTCCGCGCATGAGCCAAAAAAATAAAAATCTTTTTTTTGGCGTTTTCGATTGATTGGGACAAGTCGCATTGATTGGTATATTTGAATTTCAAAATTGACCAATAGACTGCTTGTATTCGATTAAATTCAGTATCGGGAATGAACCCTTCCTACTCTTTAGTGAGCAAAGTAATACCGCTATATCCCTAAATCCCATGCAGCGGACGAGACGTAATCGATTTGCGTAAAGGCGATACAGCGAATAATCCACACGTAACTGCCAGTTTAACCGTCACAATTGGGAAATATCACCTTTTTTACAATTTTAAATCAATAAGGGTCTATGAAATACTGACGAGTAAAAAAAATGTTTTTTACTCAATAGTAGCAAAAAAAATATTTTGAAATTTAGGATTTCAAATTCCCGCAAAAGTCTGCATTGCATTGGCCACGCCCCTAATATCTCACGATAAATGTTGAACTTGGTTCATGACCCTTTAAATTTAAATATGCTTTTTGCTACACACATACATTTTTTTTAATTATGAATTTAAATATGTTTCTTACTATGTATTCTGTTCTTATTTCGCATTTTACTGAGTTTCAAAATATTTTTATAGACATGTTTATATATTTTAATGGCTTTTAATAAGTTTTCACTGCATTTGTTACTTTGTTTTTATTATGTTTTTGCTACGTTTTTTTTACAACATTTTTACTATGTTTTTACTACATTTTATTATGTTTTTACTACATTTTTACTATGTTTTTACTACATTTTTTACCATGTTTTTACTCCATTTTTTACTTTGTTTTTCACTTTGTCCTGTATCTTTATAACTGTGTCTATATATATTGATTACTGTTTTTTATATTTTTTTGACTGTCTTAGAACGGGGTAAATAACCCTAGTTAGACAGTCAAAGCAACTTTGCATAAATTATAATTTTGTGTATGTAATATAATGATAACAAATGATAATAAAGGCCAAACACGTCACAATTTTGTAAAGACGTATTTTAAAACCATTTCATTAAAAAAAATATGTATGAAAACATTTCTCTGCAATATCCATATTGATTTTGAAAATACTATTAATTTTTCAACATCCATTTCACATGTTTTTATCGGTATTCGGTATTTTTTTTTTTCGAAATCGCATGTTTTTTTCCTCCTAAACATTTTGACAAATTATTCATCGGCGGTATTGAACTTGCATGGACAATATTCATGCATCTTCTCATGAACGCGCGCCGACCATTACGACTTTTAACTTGTCCATCAAGCATTTGCTGAATTTTTTTTTCGTTTTTTTCATCAATATTCGCATCGGAAATCTTTTTAATTTCGTTCTTTCGCTGTCCATTCGCTCTACATGTCAAATTTTGTCAGTAATTCTCGCCTCATCTTTGGATACTGCACGAAACTTGAAATTTTTATGCCAATTATACATTATTTTAACACATTCGCCCGATAATAGCATAATAATAAATGTAACTATTAAATAAGAAACATAAATTTTAAAAATAAAACACACCAAGAAAAATAAAATTGTATCGTAAACAAAAAAAACACATAAAATTCAAACAAGTGATGATAATGAAATACAGCTGTAGGAAAGTTTTAAACAGTCAAATAATTTACAATGGGGTAGGAATTAAAGGGTGGCTAGGACACGTGTACTTAGGTCACGTGGCAGCTGCTACCCCCTTCCCCTTCCCCGACCGGCTACAACCACCCCTCGCCGTTCCCCGAACAGTAACACAGTCTCAGAAACCCTTCAATGTAACAACTTCGTGAAAGTGACGCAAAATTCCACCATGAATTCATTTCTCGACGCAATATTTTCCCCAAGATCGCCTTTTTCCTAAACAACTTTTAAAGCGACGTTGTTTTTGAATTTTAGCAAAAAAACAAGGTTTTGTGTCCACGGTTTGTTTAATTTCATTGTAGAGAAGTCATGACTGTAATATTTACGTTCAATGGATAAAACATACACTCCTGGCGAGTATTTTTGATTATTGAAGCGGTCATAAGGACGTTTTATTTATTTATTACTGTACTCCATATTTAACTAAGCCAAAACAATGTTTTCTGGTTATTTTAATGTCAATCGCGACACATAAATGGGATGCAAAGCTGACTTGGGAGGATGAACAGGAGCTAAAAGTCGACAGAGATGCATAGAGGATCTTTGTGGACACCATAACCTCCAACTAGAGAGTGGACATGGAATGATAATGATGATTAATACCAATATGATTTTCAGTTTTCAATGCGTTTTTTGTCCCCATCGAAGTGTTACTAAAACATAATAAAAAAATAATGTAAATGAATGCCTTGACACGGGTTATGCCCAGTGAGGTTTTACACTAGAATATTTCATAGCGCTCGAACTGTCTCCTAAAGCGTAGGCATTTTATCTTCATGTAACAAAAAGAAAGGAAAAGGGAGTGATAATTTTTTTAAATGTTTTTTTTATTTCCCGCTTTAATGTTTAGTTGAGATTTCAATAGTTTTTTTCAAGTCGTTCTACAAAATTTATCACTATTATTATGTGGGTACAGTGCGTTCGAACGTTCAATAATCCTATGTTAATGATTAGGGCTTGTCGCTGAACCAAGTAAATATACAAATTTCGTTTGTGTTAGAAGGCACATTATAATACACACAAAGCAAGGGTTACTGAAGATTTAAATGGACTGTACTATGGTCAAATGGACGTTCATGATTGGCTAGTTAACTTGTTAATTATGACGAGATAGCTATGGACGTGTACTCAAAATGAGCATAATTTTAAACTTTTAATATTTTCACCATGTATGTTATACTTTAATTATAGTATTCGGCGGAGGACCTGTTGTACACAATAAATTGTGACACGTATTCAAAAAGTCTATTTTTTGTATAGTTTTTTCTAATTTTGGCTTTCATTTGCTTACACCACGTCGTACTTACTGCTCTGGGATTTGACGCTAATGAGATCGAGAACAATAATTTGAAATTATGAATCCGATAGAGATATAATTTTATTATATTACGTACGCCATCTTTGAGTTGTGGACGGGTGGTTTGTTTGTTTTTGCAATTTGTGACATTCTGGCGACAGCTAAAGATTCATTTTTGTTAATAGAGTATGACTTTTTTTAAACAGTATTTTTGGTCTACAAGTCTAAGCGTAGCAAACTTACTTTTCGTAAGAATTTTTTTTTACATTGCAGAATAAAATCCTAACCTTTTGTAGGGATGTTTTTTTTTTCTTGTGATGGAGTAAGTGTTTGTGTGCAAAAGATAGGGTGTGTGTATGCGTAAATTAAATAACATGACGTTTTCTGGATTTAATGTGAAGTGAAACAATGTGTTTAGTGCAACAAAAAATATAAGGTGGCTCCTACAATCGTAGCTAAAACGTCAGAACAAATCCGACACACACGGTATCACCCAAAAAAGAAACAAATTGATAACATTGACCGTGAAAACCCTCGCACCTATTTGATGTAAAGCGCATTTATTTATTTTTAAAAACCAAAATTAAATTGATATCTTTAAAAACTTTTTTTTTCAAATCATTAGATTTTTTTACTTAAATACTTTGTCTTAAAGTCTAAATTTCAAGAGGGTCATCTGCCGGTCGAAAAGTAACTGTATTTAAGTTATATAAAACTTTGAGGTACATTTTTTATGAGAAATGCCTTAGAAAATAAATGTTTTTGTCTGAAATTAATTTTTAATTTTTTTTTGTTGCGTTTTAAAATGTAAAAATTGAATTATTTCATTACTTTTTATCAAACCACAGCATTTATGATGTTAAAATTTTTAATTCCAAGTAGAAATTTCAAAACTTCCTTCCATATCCTATTTCCCAGCTGCTGACAAGTTTCTAAATAAGAGGCTTAGCGGGTTATTCATTTTTTTTTAAATTAAGCATTTGTCAAAAAAATATGTATCATTGATAAAAATATTATTGATGCAATGACTATTTTTTAAATACTATATTTCAAATAATAAAAACTTTATTTTTTATGAACTAAAAAATAAAGTATTATATTCCAAAATTATTATGTAAAAAATATTTAATTGTTTCGAGACCAGCTTAAAACGAATGTCTTAAGAAATTTGTTTCGTCTAATAGAACAATGCATTAATACTCCTTTTTTTCTATAATACGAGTGTAGCCTGTATTAAACAAGATTATAACTATTTTTAAAATATGAATATTCAAGAAACTCCATAAATATAATCATTTATGTAATGTTATAATCTTGTAATTATATTCCTTCCATTAATTTTTGATTAAGCAATTATGTTACGGCATTTTGCCTCCCAACCCTCGCTGTCCTTACAATAATGATAATAGGCACATACTCGCAATGCATATCTAAAGCGAAGGATATTTTATAGGAGATTCTGATAGTTTGTAAACTCGCACTGTCACAGCAGTCTTCACAGTCGAGTTAACACTGACATGACTGGCGTACTCCGGCAATAAATGGTCGCTTTAAATACCCGTGGGGTTAAATCTACCCCTTGTTGACAGAATCCTTCCAATAGTTTGAATTTAACGAGAAATTAAATTTTCAATGACGAACCTCCATGCTTAAATGAGTTCTAGACGGAAGTGAGCCACAAACTTAGGGCCAGTTCGCACAAACGAAGATTTTTTTTGAAATTACTAATAATCCAAACTTTCATGAATTTAAAAAAAAAAATTTTTTATACATAAATTTCCTAAAAAGTACATGTTTTTGTAAAATTCTAAACATATCTACTTTTACAAATTTAGTAAATGTTATCACTGTAACTCTTCAAAAAAAGAAACTAACTCTTGTGCTTGGAGAGTGTCATACACTGTTTTAGTTGTTTATTTATAAGAGTTTATATAATTTTAAATTCGAGTACATGAAAAATAAAAATAAATCATAGGATATATAAAGAAAAAACATAAAACAATAATGCATTCAAACTAATTAAAATTTAATGTTGATTTTCACAAGTTAAAAAAATTTCTTTAGATTAACTTTAAATTTATTTATTGATATATTAAATAAATCAAACGAAATTTTGAATTATGGAGTATTTTTACAAATCAAGAACAACGTTTAAAACATGTATAGATTTTTTACGATTCTAATGATATACTTGAAGCTATCAATGTTAAAAAAAAACAAGATTTCATTAATAATTTTCGGCTTTAAAAACAAGTACATACAAAACGGCTCGCAGTTGACGTCACGTCATTATGACGTCGCGCGTCATTCCCGCTGAGTGCACTTCTTACAAACATTGCTTGCAAGTATGGTGCGGTAACGTAATACATGTCGTTCGTCCATCGGATGCGAAACTTCTTGTTTACAGATGATTGAAAATATGCGTATTTTAAACCATTGTAGAAATTTTAAAAATAATTAGGAATAAATAATAATACCGTTAAAATAATAAAAACGTAAAATGACCCTATTGGGCAACAATGCAATCTGGTGTTCCGAGTGATTTTAAATTTAGTTTTATCTATGTCTTAACTTGGCATAGGCTAATGGTCCTATGGATTTGGAACAAATTAAATTCTCCAAGAGGACGGTGCCCGACAATTTTAATGAATAGGTATTTGAACATAATTTTTCTATTACTTTCTAAATCGATGTTTCGTTGTTCATCTTTCCGCACTCCATAACTAAACACATTTTGTTGTTTTTTTAAAGAAAGAGTATCAAAATAAAATTTTCTGTAGCGGTACCCTTTGCGTTTTTTTTCACGCAAAAACATTTTTGATTAAAAAAAAAAATTTCCTTTTCGGGGATTTTTTTTTCTAGAATATATACTGAACTCTTACCATCGTTTTTATGCAAAAAAAATATTTTTTTAAATAGTGGAGGTAATATATTTTTTCCTAAATACGGTCGATACAGTTAAATCAATCGTAGATTTAATTAAAATTTTGCATTTAAATTAATATTAGACACCCGCCGGATACTGATCTACTATCCGGTATACGGAGGATACTGAGTTACTACCCGGTATCCGCCGGATACTGAGAATCTATCCGATATCCGGCCGGATGGACAAATTAGGCCAGATAGATTAGATACCGGATAGTTACCGAATATTCGTTTCATCTCTTCTAATAAATTGTGTAAATTAATGTTTCCTTTTTAATTTATAAAATTAATTTATTAAAAATATACATATTTTTATAGCAAAAATATACTCTCGAGAGTTAAAAAAACTGATTTGAGACAATACGTAAAATATTAATAAAACATAATTTATTCAAGATAACTCAAATAGCCCTATTTTTTGCGAAAATCACTTCAAGCTCGCTGTACAATAAACATCCCATCACGTCTTGCAGCTACAGAGCAATCTGACATAAAGTAACAACATTTTCTTATAATATGCACCAGATGGCGCATAGGAGACTAAGTTGAGAGACAGTACATTCAAATGCATTCAAAAGCAGTGTACCTTAATCATCTGCTACAGGAGGGTAAGGTACATTTAGAATGGACGTTTATAAACTTCTCCGTTCATCAATACCTTACTAAAGAAGAACGGCGTATCGATGTAATAAATTCTTTCCATAAATTATCAAATGTCGACCTTCAAGAGCACTTTTTTTTGTAATCCTGTTACCTAACATCTGGCTAAGATTACATTAGTGCATGTTTTTTTTCATTTTTCTGTACTTTAATGAAATTGATTGTGTACGTAACTGAACCTTAATACAATATAATCATTTCAATACGCAAAAAAATGAACATGACGCTGGCAAAAGCGTAAATTTTGTTATGCAGTGTTATTATATTATATAAAAAATAGAAGAGTCCCTGATAATTCTTACCCCTGTAGCATAGTGAGTTGGAACGAATGAGTGGTTACTCGATCCTCGAGTCATCTGCAGTTTAAACAAATCTGACACATTTGACAAGCTATCCACTGCGCGCCGCACCGCGCCGCGCCGCGTCCTACGAACTCATCAATATTCATTATCAGTGAGACAGGTTTGGTAAAAAAAACATATTGACGAGAGTTCAGTTCGGATCATTTGATCTGAAAACACGAGAAAGAGCCTTGAAAATAACTACGCAGTAACTTTTCATGATTTTCAAGATTTTACGAAAGAATCTAACATTACTTCGTTTTAGAATTTGCTCAAGTACTGCGACGATCTAAATACGAAGTCGCCCGGGGGTTTTGTTTACACGTTGGTTTTCTAAATAATGCTCCTCATGCCAAAAATATGTTTTGCCTAGTATTATTGCTCATTGCACAAATTGCTTGCATGATGGTATTTCTAACACATGTAATTGTGAACTCATAGAATTTGTGGAGGAGTATAAGTATTTGTTTTTTTTTTATTGATCATAATTTTAAATGGGATCGTCATATATTTAAACTTTGTGATCGATTGCGGACTCTTGTGAGTACTTTTTATAAGTTATCTTTTATTTTGCCAAAAATCCCTCTTAAAATTATTTATTTTTCTTTAGTAGAATCAATAATAAGATATGGTATTAAGTCGTCGGGACATTCGACTAAAACTAATATTAAAATGATCCAGGGTCTACAGTATTCTATAGTTAAGCGAATTGTACCTGCAGAGATTTACGAACAAAGAAGTAATAATGATCTCCTGTACAAAACAATCAAAACTCTGCCTGTTCGAGGACTACTGTGGCTTTGCATCATTTTAGAACAATTTAATAGTGATACATTCAAGTTTCCTCTCAAACATAACCATAATACACGCTTCACGTCTAATGATGGCTTGGTAGTACCAAAAGTATGTAATAAATATGGAAATAGAACTCTCAAATATTTAGTACCTGGAATTTTTAATTTATTACCAAAAGAACTTCAATTTAACTCACATTGTAACAAGAGAAAAATAACAGAGTGGCTACTCGATCAAGAGTTTATATATGAATAGTAGCTTAGGTGTAAATATTTTATTTTTTCATATATTTTCTTGTATTAAAAAAATAAATTTATATATTATTATTTGCATAAACATGTTTATTCTGATCTTTCCGGCTGTTAATTTTTATATGTTATTCATTGTTTTTATAAATGTTAATAATATTGTTAAGTCAGTATAAATATAATCTTCACCAACAAGCTACAAAAAGTGGCTTGGTGGGATTTTAGTTTTAGTAAAAATATAACAAGTGAATTTTTTTAAAATAAATAATCTATTAAATAAATAAAAATAAAATAAAATAAAATGTTCATCATTAATTATTAAGCAATAATAAAAATATTTTGTATTAATGTAATCAAATTATTTCTAATTGAAACAATAAAGTATTAATTAATTATTTGATTAAAATTATTTATTGACAATTTTTTATGGAATTTCATAGTAATGATGTAATAACTTTTATATATACAAACGTTTTTAATTTAAAAATACATTTTTACTTATTTGTTTGACCAATTAGCGCTTTCACCCTCTAATGGCGCTAATTGTTCAAATAAATAAGTGGAATTGTACTAAGTATTTTTAAATTCATAACTTATATTTATTTATTTATTTACATACATTGTTTAAGTTTATTGTACATTATTTGAGACAATAAGTCCCAACTCCATGGGACTAAAAGTCCTGTGTTGAGATGGGACAAGCAAATTTATGACACAGACACATTAGTATATCACCACAAACATAGGATTAGAAACATAAAAAATGATTATGAAATATACAAAAAAACATATATATGGCACATCAATATGGTAAACAGTAAACTCAAGTATTCGGAAAATCATCAAGGAGTTCGGTTTCTTAGAACAGGCAAATGCCCATATAGAAACCGATTACAACATTAGGCATACTAATGTTTCTGGCTTGCCGATCCTTCGTATATTGAGCCTGCTCCTAGTGCAAGTAAAATTAGTCAGTGTGTTTTTTGTGCCATTTTGTAAAATAAAATAGGTGTAATAAAGAAATAAAACAAATATTTCACATCAACCATTTCGGGAACCGAACCTGAGACCTCTAGCATGGTAGGCAAACGCGCTGACCATTCACCGCGCACCACGAGGCCGACGAATAAAATTATTAAACAATGAAATTACAGATTCTTTTTACACGATCTTTATTTTTTTACGCCTGTGTATTATTTAATTTCTAATCTGAATTATATTTGTTATTGTGAATTACAATGATATTTTTTATAATTCTTTAAACACGTTTCCTAAATCAACTTTTGATGGAGGCTTTCTTTCTTCCAATGTCTCTAGAAATATGTGCTTCGAAGCGCTACGTAGTTACCTTCAATATTTGTTTTAAGTGGTACGTCGAATATTTTATGGGTTTTGGTACATACCTTTCATTTTTTTAAATTTATTTCATGGTGTCCTTATTTTTATGGCTATACGAGCTTCATAGATTATATCTACATATAGATGCAAGTCAGGACATGAAAATTATTAATTGTGTGTAAACGTAAAAAGAACAAAATATTAAAAAACACAAGTTAACCTAGTGATAAAAAAATAAAATAAGAACTTAAGTCTGTTCATTGTTACAAGAATTTTCAAATAAACAAACCAGCCGCGGGATATTCGACGGCGAATAGCCTATTTCACACATATCATATTAATCTAAGCGGCACGGTAAAATTATAGTGGATTGTCATATATTAGATTCGTCAGTACCTATTTAAATTTGATAATATATGTTTTTTTTTTAAAACCCTATATATAATAACTTAAGTAAAAATATTAATGAAAATGCTTCGGATAGCGCATTATCTAAAAAAATAAAATATTGGCGTTCTTATAGTTAACCCAAATACTTCAATTTTGGTGACCACTTTCAACGAGTTGTAAATAAATCACTATTAGAAAATGGAAATCAAGTTGATGTTGAGTGCAGTTCGAACCTCGGATATCTGATTCGTGAGTCCCCAACACTAGCCACGGGACCATAACCCGAATCGGGTTGTGGTCCTGTGGCTAGTGTCTCTGACTCACGGACCAAAGGTCCGTGGTTCGAATCCTAACTCTACCCCAACTTGATTCCCCTTTTCTAATAGTGAGTTTTTTACAACTCGTTGAAAATGGCCCTCAAAATAAAATATTTGGGTAAATCACTAGAACGCAAATATTTCTTTTTAAAAAAAAATTATTTTTTTAAAATAATATAGTAAAACTTGACAAAAGAGTTTTAATAATAATTTTATCCCAATAATTATTTTAATTTAGCAAGTACTCTCAAGTAAAAATTCTGCAAAAAGAAATCGATTGGAGATTAGTCGGTCTTATAGTGTACTGGTTACTGCGCTTGCCATTCATTAATAAAGTGAATAATTGTAAAACAATAAATATAGATCCACCGTTTTGAATTATTTCATGCCGTATAGATGCCGTGGTGTGAGATCGGCAAAAATGCGATATCACGCAGTGAGCTCGTGGTTTGCTCGTGCACAGCGGTCCAGTCTCCGTGAATATATGGTAGAGTTTTCAGAAATATAAGGAATAAAGAGAACCTGTCTAGTAATGACATATTCTTTGATAGTTGCAAGGCATCAGACCACGCTATGATTTTCAGGCGCCGACATCGGCATCAGCGTCGCGACACGTCGATTAGAAGTAATGAACATGGAAACCAAACCATTATCTTAACCTCTCTAAACATCATACCAAAGATTGCGACTAATGTTGGATTAATGATTATAAAGGAATATTTGAATATTTGAAGTATTATTGAAAATATTTAGTGTACAAAAGCACCGTGAAATACAGAGGCGTAGCCACATATTTATTTAAATCTTAAAGTACAAAGAATAAGTGCTTTGGCGGACTTATTGCAAAAAGCAATATCTTCCAGTCAACCAAAAACAGACTGGTCAAAAGAAGTGTTGGTCAAAAATTTGTACTAAAAAACAAAATAAACATCAAAAGATAGATACATAAAAAAATCTAATATATTAAAAATAACAGCTATTTTTTTATGGGGAGGTAAAGCTTGCGTATCGTATGTATGTTGTAAACTTGTATAAGTATAATATTTTACACTGGTTCATTTATAAATTTGTGTAAACCACATTAACTTTATAGTTTTATAACGTATACGAGTTATAGCTTATAGTTATTAGATTATAGTTATAATTATTGTCAGACTACAAAGTTAAAAATGTTTTTGATATTTAAAAAAAAAGTAAAATATTTTAACCATTGCGTCGTCGTTATCTCAGTAAAATTGTATAAGTTAAGGTCAGTGCACCGATAAACATTTTTTTTGTGTTTATTGATTTTTTTATTAATTTATTCATACAAATACAATACATACTCATAGATAACAAAAAATAATAACGTATCCCTAACTCTACAAGGCCAAGAGCCCTGTGTTGAGTTGTTATACAACATAATGGAAAGTGGAAGCATGCATATTAACAATAGCAAAAATAAAAACTAAAAATTATTACATAAACAAATATTTCAATAAACATCTGGACAACACGCTTAATAATATATGAATTTATGCAATATCTCGCAGCAGTCTCCTGCAATGGTCTTCTCACTTATACAATATACACTTGTACACTTTTCATAACAATGGTTTTCGATTATGATAAAATTATAAATAAACTTATCAATGAAACTTTTTGGTTTAGTTTTCCTTTTTATTATTTTGACCAACGAGCGCTTGATCTTATCTCCAAAATATGTTAAGAATAGTATAAAAACTGTAAATGTTGTAAACAATTCACCAGCCTTGAAGATGCCTACTAAGGCGAAAGTACTCGTTGGTCAAAATAATAAAAAGTAAAACAAAACCAAGAAGTTTTATTGATAAGTTTATTTATAATTTTATCATAATCATTAGCTATGGAGTTTTATCAAGAAATTCAACAAAAAACATCAATGTTATTAAATGGTTTTCGTTTTGGAGAACTTAATTTTTTCATCAAAAATATTAACACCACAGTCTTAAAATTAAAGTGTCGCTAATTTTGTAAGCATACAAATCGTTAGCAGGTTTTTATATGTTGCCTCGATTTTTTTTCATAATAATTATTTTATTTGAAAAACATTACATATTGTACTATATTCTTCATTTTTTCATATTAATAACAATAAGAAATATCTTAAATACATTTTTTTTCCATTAGCCATAATTTAAGCATATATCTTACTCCTATATTTAACCTACTATTCTTAATATTGTTTTTGGTAACATGTCACAAATTTTAGGTTTACTGTATTGTAATGTCCCTTTGTCATATTTATTACAATATCTAGGAGCAGATAGCCGTTCCATCCTAGTAAACCTTATTTGTCTATTTGTCAATTTTTATCAGCGCAACTGGGCCGTACACAAATATCATTTAGGGATCTCAATAGCATTACTATATTCAAATACTAGACGGTATTAAATAAACTCGTACCGGGGTCTATTCAAAATGTCATTATGTATCCAAATGAAACCTATTCATAAAATTCCGCATAATGCTGTGTGGAATTTCCGAGTTGATGAAAAAGAAAAATTCTCAAAGAAAGTAGGAGTCTCCGCGGAAACTGCATACCGCCGCTTTGTAGTAGACTGCGACACGGTATAAAAGAATATTAGTGCTCTGGCATCAAAATAATCTCTTCCTGATGATTCGCTTTCGCCGCTTTCTTTCCTAACACAAAGTGGCGCCCGTCCTTCTGTGCGGGGGTGGCGGTAGTAGAGGGGGAGTTCACGTCAGTATGTTGTCAAAGCGAATTAGTTTTTTAACGTAACATTTTCATCTAGTAGACGTTAGCCGGAGCATCTTTGCATGCTAAATTTTTACTCTAAAGATTGCTACCGATTGCTCGCAATACTAACGCGGTGTTTATGAACTTTAAAAAAAAACATTGATTTTGTAAACTCAAACTAATTTTCTTAAAAAATTTCTAAAATTTTTATTGATGAATAAGTGACCATTTATTTATTTTTTTAAACGCCTTGTAGGTTTTTACATGTTACATATATTTATATATAAAGAACAGACATATATTTTACACGAAAGTAGCAAAAAATTTAAATGAACTATTAAGAATAAGAAAATAAAAATATATAAAAATTTTACAAGATTCACTTTTTAACACTTCTTGATTTATTATTATGAAATAGAACATACTGTGATCAACATTTTGAGTATGTCCAATTATTTGTAAACATGCTGGATTTTACTGCCTAGGGAGTTATTAAAATCTTAATTTATTGCAACAGGGAGACAAACTTTTTTGAGAGTAAAAAAATAAGTCTAGGCATTTGCATAGCTTTGGACCAGTCATTAGGTGGTTTAAGTGGCCAGTAATTCAGCCAGATGAATCTCACCCACATAAAAAAGGTATCAGTTCTTTTACTTTTCTCCCTCAATAGATGGAAGAGTTGAAAACATGTAATTGTCAGAATGATGAATGTTCTAAAGTGTCCACTTATACCAGCCAATGACAGATCACAAGCCCCATAAATGCCTAGACTTCCATTTATCTTCTAAAATATGTTGTTCCTTTCTATTGTAATTAATTTTAACACAAAACTTAGTTTTCAGTATTTTAGATATTAAAGAACAAGATTATAGTTTCGCAAGAGAACTCCTTCCATCAACGGGTGATATTATTATGGGCACTTGCAACATTTGTAACAATTGCAACACCTGGTGCCAGGTCTGCCAACGCAGCAACGTAACACGTCATCAACAGCTACAGAAAAAAAGTCAGATTTTTTTCGTCCAACGCAGGTTTCGGTTGGCCTAATACGATATAGTTAATGACGTTAAACAATAACGTAAATTAAATTCTTAGATCGCGGTTAGGTTGAGCCAGGATGATTGGCAATCATTTTATTATATTTGGCCAATTAAGTTTGTAATAAATTCCACATAAATGTGTGAGTGAAATCTTTTATTTATACACGCTCGTCCCATGCAACGTAACTTTCGGGTAAATTTCATGTAATCATTCTTTACATGAAAACAGTTTCAGGACAATATTCCAGTTTTTCTACTCAAGACATTTTTTGGTGGAGTTCTCTCTCGACCTGCCTTTCAAAGCTGGAAAGTGAGCAATGCATTAACAAGTGGGGAACATCTTGAAGAGTTTCATCATCACATGGACGGCTGATGATCTCGGAAAGTTTAAAACGGTGCAGGTAGCTTATAAACCCGCATTGACCTGAAAAGGTTTGTGTGAGTTTGAAGCTCATACGCTGTTTTTTTTTGCTTAACAAGATATATATGCATATCATAAATCTAAAATAAACGTGTAATATTTGTTTATTTTGTAATAAGCAGTTCGCAATGGAGTTTTGGGTGTTGACACTCAAGTATGGAAGCTAAGTACAAAATAAAAAAAACGAGTATGAACGTGGGCTGAATGTTGTTGAAATGCGACTTCTCAGGCGAATGTGGAGTTAAACTAAGTACATGCACAAATGTAGAGATTCGTGCATTATGTAATAAAGTAAAACATCGTCAAACAAATTACAAATAGGAATGCTCCGTTGGTTTGGAGATGTAGAGTGAATGGACACCAAAAGAACGGCAATATCTATAGATACGAATATTGATGGATGTAGAAAACAAGATTGAAAGCAAAATACATGGCACTCGGGAATATCAAAAGTTGGAATAATTGGAAAGATGTATAAATGTAGAGGAAGCGAGATGTGTAGCTGTAGCTGTCTTATTTTCGTATTATTTTGTATTTTTTTATTTTTTATTTCTGTACTTCTATGTTATGGTCCTCCGAATATGTCATAGACAGCGGCTTGGCTTGTTCATAAGATACTAACGGGATATGAAAATAGGACAAGAATGAAGAAAACATGAGGATATTAACATAATCTACATTTTAAATTTTAATCTTGATGCATTGATTAAAATATAAACAAATTAAAACGGGGAAAAACGTGTATAATAATTTATGCATAAATCTGTTGGGGAAAAAAATTACAACATTCACTAAACAAAAAATAGCCATACTACTATTTTTATAATGAAAAATATAGTAGTGTAATGCCTAAGACGTTCGCCTGACCATCGGAGGGTTCCGAGTTCGATTTCTGGCAAATTTAGGGAAAACATTCATGATTTTTTTCAAGCCCGGGGTCTTGTGCTGTAATCATTACACCGCGGTAGCAATTAGAATTACAACTGTTGTAATAAAAAACTTTAAAAAAATAAACATATATTTTATTTGTGTCCAGGTGGACGAAGAATACAGTTCTGTGTGTGCTATAGAATCAGAATCTTGTAGAGAATAGTGTAGCGGTTGGCGCATTCGCTTACCATCCTTGAGATCCCGGGCTCGATTCCTGAAAAGGTCGGTATGAAATAAGGTGATTTTTTAACTGAAATATTTCCTTGAGGGGATAATGAGGGGTGGGGAAGACGTTTTTGCCTATGTCCATACATCCTCTTCCCCCTTACAAATTTTCACAGAGTTTGTATTCTTTGGGAATATTTTTGCTAACTGTCCTCTATGCGCAGCTTACAGAGAGTTCCCAGGACTCTATAACAGCTGCGGATGGATGGAGGGCTTTTGGAACCTTTTAAATGAAGTACTTTATTATCCTTGGACTGGCTAATAAGGTGTAAGACTGATCACCTTACTTCTTCCTGATTCCCATCCCTAATTTCTCCTTTTTTTTAAGCTCATACACTGTTTATGGGACTTGACTGTGGAATCACCTCCCATCCACTATCAAAGATGTCTGTAGAGGAGCATCGTTTATATTAGGTACGACTGAAGAAACATCTTCTCTTTCTTAAGAGGATATGCGATGCCAGGAGGTTTTAATAAATAGGTATTTGAGAATTGTTTTCCTGTCATTTTCTCGCAAATGCTTTCCCGATACTGTGCAAAATAGATAACTGCACATCGGACTCTCGATAAAATTGATCGGGTTATGGTCCCGTGGCTAGCGTTGCGGACTCACGGATCAGAGGTCCAGGTTTCCATTTTCTAAAAGTAAGTTAAACTCGTTTAAATATTTGGGTAAATTATAAGAACGCTAATATTTTATTTTTTTAAATAAAAAAATCGAAGTTTCGTTTTCCCGTTTTACGAACCCCAAAACTTAACAGATATTGTTTTTTTTCTTTCAGAAAGCGTATTAAAATAAAATTTGCAGCTACAATATCTTTTCCGTTTTTTAAAATTATTTATCATATTTGTGTTACGTACGTCCGAAGACGGTAGATAAAACTGATGGTTTTTATAGGTTTTTGGGTGGTTCTAGTTCCCATAAGAAACAATTTATCAAAAAACAGAAAACAATAGAGACACGCCAATAGTAAATCTTTATTGTGTAAAAATCGTAGCCAGCGCCACAATCCAGGGGGATAATACAGGAATACATCTGTACAAAGAAAAGTCAAACTGCGTTTCCACTTAATCTCTTCTCTTTTACTTTCTTGAATTTTTAAATTTAATTAACACCTTCCCTTTACTTGCAAGAAACACTTAACGTAAAGTTCTAATTAAACGGAACTAGTAGCAAAATATTAAACGTGAAACAGTCTTTCGTTTCCCAGGAACGAAAATTTGTTTGTCTCATTTATTAGGATGAAACCGCAAAATCCTATCCGAAGACGTCACCGTGACGTCACACGTCACCAACAAATCGGTTTACAAAATCGGGAAATAATTGGATGGACTTGCTACCGTAAAAGCTTGGATTAGTAGGTACCGTCCTACTGAAATATCATACGAAATTCAACGATACGCAATTTGGACTATAAGAAAAGTATTATTGCATTTTGTTCGATTGATTTTTTCATTTATGTTTCTTTCTTAAAATTAAACTCGTTTATTGTTGTAGATTTATTTACACTTTTAGATTCATCCAAAGCGATTTTCTCGTCTTAACAATTAATCATAAAGGATTCATTTATTTATTTATTCTTTCTTTCAAGTTTTTTCTACGATTTTTTTTCATTAAAGATAATGTTTCTTATTGGGGTGTCTCATGCCGAGGGAAACATTTTATATGATTTTGAGACATGCCTTATGTACATATTAAACAATAAAATCACGAAAAACTTACAATAAAAAACAGTTTTTTACGTATGACCTAATCCACTCTTCAATCCGTGCACGATCCACCTCCATTATTCATTTCTAAATAGCAATTTTATAATTAGAGTACTTACTAATTGTCCTTATGGACAATGAAAGTAGGTTGTACGCTTTAATCGAGAAGTAGACCGATCCTCTTTTCCGAAGTCTGTGTTGCTTTTCAATTGTTTTTGGAGCATCAAGGTGGAGTTTTAGTAACTCTTGACACATTTGTGTTTGGTGTTATGAGAGGAAGTGAATATTTTTTGTATGCAAACAGTAGTACATTTTTTTTATAAACGTAAAAGTATATTTTTCAGGATCAAAGGTCCGAGAGTCGAACTCCGCTCTGCCACGATTAGATTCATATTTTCGAACAGTGAGTAATTATTTACAAGTCGTTAAAAATAGCACTGAAATTGAAAGGTTTCGGTAAATCATAAAAATACAAATAATTAAAAATATTTTGTATGCCTAATACAAAAATATGAAATAAAACAAATGCAATTAAAAATATCTCGATGGTTTTGTGATTATAAAAAGGTTGCCAATTTACGTTTTGTGAGGGTTGTCAATTCTAGTTCAGAATGTATGCATTTTCCATACAATTGAACCGCACCTTAGCCACACAAAGGTTTGAGTGTTTTTTAATTTTCTACGAATTGAAAATATCACCGTAGGGAATATACGTGTTTGTACGTTATACATTATAAACTTATCGTACTAAAAACGTGTGTGAGAGTTCTTAGAAGAAAAACAACGTATCACAAAAAGCATATCTAAGAACACATTAAGTGATCGTTGGCTTCATACTTGTAGTTGTATTTATTTTTAATTTTTGTAAAATAATTAATTAATATTTTTATGCACATTGGCAAGCAATTTTTTTCCGCGTCTCCCTACCTTTCATTTTTTTAATAGATTCAATCTACATAGATACGAGCTATGATTGCCAAAACATCGTAAGCGACAAAAACAATATTTCTTCCATAAAGGAATGTACTATGAAAAACAAATTTCGTTTCGAATATTTATTTGATGTTAATATTTAGTTTTTCAATAAAATAAATATTCAAAACAAAATGTGGTTTTCAAAGTGCATTCCTTAATAATTATTAAGAAGACAAAATATTATCTAGTTACGTTGGTTAACTCAGTTTTCGTCAGTTACGTTGTTTTGGCGATTATGGCTTAGAATAAAATGCTTGAAAAAAAATTTTTCAGTTACGTTTGTTATTTTTGTATTTTTATCACTTATTACTATTTGACTTTTTGTACCTTATTTCTGTTTTTAAAAAATATACAAAGCCCTTTGTATAAATAATACAGACACCGTTAAATAATAAACAATAAAGTTTTTTAATAGGGATTAAAAAATGAAAAAAAATAATAATTCACTGAATTTTAACTGTATAAAATTATCTTTTCATCGAAAAAAAAAGCGCTTCCCCTGGCAATAGTCTGGGCCTCCCGGGCTGGAAACCGCTGATTTTAAGGGTACTTTGAGAATGTAAACGAAACAATTTAAACAATTTTTGGAAATTCCCATGCAATAAAAAACCTTATAAAGTTTTTAAATAAGCAATTAAGAGTACACATAGTATTTAATTTTAGCGTTTATAAATATTTAAATCTAATGACAGGTCATAAGTTCTGTAAATGCTTAGACTTCCATATTCTATTCTATAAAATGTTATCCGTCCCTGTTGCAATTTGTTAAAAAAAAATATTTTTTTAAAACCATATTTTAATTAAATTTTAAATATAAGGTCGGATTTTTTCTCCTTTTTGAAAACAAGTAAACAATTTGTTAAGATAAAAATATCCCCTCTTTAAAAGAGAAGATCTTTAAAAGACGTTATTTATTTTTCAACAGTATTTTGAATAAGTAGATTTTAGCTTTTAGCCGTTTTAGTTTTAAAAAATCATCAAATGATTGACTAAATATGTTTGTTTAAATATGGAAAATATTACTTAACTTGTTTTTGTTAAATATATATAGTTATAAAGGTGGTAAAATTACTTTGTTACTTTGTTGTTTTCAATATGTGTTTTTTTTAAATGCTAATATTATTCAAAAAAATATCATTATTATATTATTTTATTATTATTATTATTATTTCAAAGTCACTCGCAAACGAGTGGAGGCGTATAAAAAAAATAAATTATATTCAAGTCTCAAATTGAGTTGTTACTCCAAGGAATGTAATTCATATGCATTATACTTGTAAAATACTTTGTGGTATATGGTTTATAAATAAAAAAAATTATTAAAAAAACCATAATAGACTTAAACCAGTCATGATGAATTTTAAATCAATTTTCCAGCAAATGTTTAAATTTCATTATTCTCTTCTTCATATCTGTTCAGATATTGTTTTATCATTTTTTTTCTTAAGCAGAATGAGGGCGCTCAGTGGGTATTTTTTGCTTGTTAATAGACTATCAAACTAAACTAATTTGATAAAAATATATTTACATGTATCGTATTATCAGTGCTGTGATTAAAAATATTAAAAAAATACTCCGCATGTGACGTGACAAGTTCTTTATGGTGAGTTCTGCTGATAGACTCCTCGTAAGCGGGAAATCTTTCACAACACTCTTTAATATGTTAATTTACAAAAGAACTCGTGACGCCATTCATAGGAAGCCATTTTTATGAATTTGTCATGCATTTTCGTAAAACTTCCCGCTGAGATTAAATGCTTTAATTTTTATCGCGTGTTACAAAACTATTTTATATGTAATTTCCTACAGCACTGAACTTCTTCATTAAAAATATACACCTTTACATAATATATGTATGTGTGAAAACCAATCATTATTGCATGTATTCGTTGTTTGACGACAAAATTAAATTACTCCATATTTAAGTTCAACCTTTACTAAATAATTGATCAACTGACAAATAAGGGTAACAGATTAAATAAAACAAGACGAAAAAACATAAATAGCTCCATCTACTCCGCAGGCGGCTAAGGGAATGAAATTTATACGCCGAATTAAGACCAATAATTCAATCGATACTAAAGAGTTTCTCCCCTGAACAAATAATAGAAAATTAACCGTTGGCACCATAGTCAATATTGCCTCGAAACCTAGGCATCACATTATGGACCCTTGGATGACTGTTCGTACAAATAAAGGTTTCTCGGAGTCCTATGGTTCCCGTCGTTCTCTAGAATCCATGTGTGCATTTGGTTGTTGCACATCAATAGGGATGAGGTTGTCAATTTTTTTAAAGTTCTAGATTAGCAATTAGAAAAAATTGACAAATCTGCTTCCCTTCCATACTTTTACTTTTATATATCTTGATATTTTTATGTTTTTTCATTATGTATTTTTGCATTATTTAATTAAGTACTCACTCGTATTTAACACATTATTTATAACTCCTTTTTCTTACTGCAGTATATAGTGAGTTTCTAGAAACTATATATCAATTATCATTTCAAGTATGTTTTTAAAAATATATTATTTTTTTATTGATTTCAATGATACTATTATTTTGTTTATTTGAATATGTATGAATCTATATTTCTATAATTTATATTCTAATATTTATGTATGATTTTTTTTTTAACGTTGTATCCTTTGGAATTTTTATTATTTATTACTTATATCTTGTTTTTTGGATTGTTATTCTATTGCATCACATGTCATGGTAATTTAATCTAATTAATTTTTGTATGTATTTTTTATTGTTAATTACTATGGCTTTATACAGTCACAGCCCAAAAAGCTTCAATAAGTTCATTAATATTTAAACGAGTGTAATTTTGAATAAATAAATACGCAACAGTAAAAGCACTCCTTCCACGTACCTGAAAACCGTTTTAATGACCGTGGGTCTTTCTATTGGTTTTCATGATACTAAAAAACGTTTTCCTGTCAATAAATGAGTTGATCTTTATAAATTTCATCTTTGAATTAAATTTAACTCTACCATTGCCATTTCACTGTAAGTTTGACAAATTATTAGGATGGCTTATGCTGGATATTGCCATTCTTCCTCATGACCACATTGGTATGGTCACAAAAAATGTGTTTACTTGTATTAAATACAGTTACAAAAATATATTAATAAACACACTAACATTAATTTAAATTATTGTTATTATCTTGATGTAAAAAAAAAACAAAATAAAAGATTCGCATAGGTATATTTGCAATTTTTTATTTATTTTTTTATTTAATGCACAAAATACACAATTTTACATGGCCACAATTATATGTTTTTTTATGTCCCGACTTGTTAGAAAATTCCGTGTCAAGTCGGGACTCTTCGATATATAAATCAAAAATATTTATTTACATATTAAAACAACATACAGGTAATCAAAAAAATATGCAAAATAATCAAAACAATATACAAAATATACAAAATAATAATAGAAAAATAAAAATAATAAAAAATTATAATACATGTCGAAAATGGAATCAAAAGTTATACAATAATACGTATGATAGTGATGACTAAGTAATACGTATGACAGTGATGACAATTGAACCTAAGTAATTGAAAAAAAAATCGTTAATGCCAACAGTATGCCAAGATTTCAATATTTCGTTCACTGAAAGGTTCTTCATATTTGTTGAAATATCTGCGATAAGATTTTTTAAAGATTTCCAACAGAGCCCTATGTAATTTGGCTTTGAAAATATTTTTTTCAATGGTGTATATTTATGTTATATGCGTTTGTTTAATTTTAAATATTTATTAAAGCATGAACCACTTGTCAAGGACCACCTTTTTCTTCTTCTTGTAACTGATTTGATTTGTTAATAGGGCTCTAAATAGGACTTAGAGTTCTTCCTTTTTCACACGATTGCAAAAAATTGCCAAATCTTCATTGGATATACGAAAAATAAATATCCATGCTTGAAATTGAGACGTAGGTTTATTGGATGTGTTTCAGGAGAAACAGGAGCTAAACCTGGTAATTGTGGAAAAATATTTTCTCATCGAGTAGATGAAATTTCGATGAGATAGAAACGTCTTCGACCATTAAAACCAATTACGTCCATACCAGTAAGCTCTAGAAGACCGAATTTGTATAAGTGTCGGTTTATTATAAACGAGCCCGTCAATTAGTGAAGCGGTCTCGCCAAAACTTCTTTCATTACTAAAACTTGATGTCTCCTTAAAGTTATTCTCCGAATCACTGATTTTCGACACCTGAATGGTAATCACTTCCTTTGAACAGTTATCAACAAAATCACTGTCACATTCTTGCAACCATTTCATTATTTTCTGCCATTTTTAACATTAGTTTCAGAAAAAAAAGCACTTCAAGTATACACGGGTCAATTTTGATCCGATGGGGTGTGGAACTTTTTTTATTTATTTTTTAAACTAAACTTGCGTTTTATTCACTGGCGGCTCCTGACCGAAAACATTGGCAGTGCATTTTTTTACATTTTGTTAACTTGTATATTATTAAGTTCAATAATATTATAATAATATGATAGGTCTGACGTGATAAACGAGCAATAGTATGACAGCCCGCGCATCGGAACCAGAAACGATAAATGCGCCCAACGTAATACGCACGTCATAGTTCACTAAATTCGTTATAATATCATGTCATTACGCATGTCCAAAGTGACATTACGAACGAACTTTAAATCTGCGCATGCGTTGGCAATGCCTGGAATATGTATATTATCTTCTCCCTCTAACGCACAATTCATCGGTATTAAGCATTTTCTGTCTCGTTCAAATGACGATTTTAGGGGATATGATATATTTCTTACAAATTCAGGGTAAAAGATGGTGCAAAACAGAATATGCACTGGGACGATTGCGCATGCGTAGACAAAAGGAAAAAATCGTCCGCTAGAGTCGATTTCGCTAGATCTTTTGGCGCTAGTATTGAATATAATGATGTTTACGTGTATAATATTGCAACGAATCCCTGTTTCTTTCTACCTACTTATAACATATATTTACTATCGATAAAATTGCTAATTTATTTACACAAATTTTTACTTGGCAGTGCACTGCACTTATGCACATACTAAGGAACCGCCTCTGGTTTTATTGCCAAAGATAATAGACTCAAAATGTAAAACAAATTTAAAAAAAAAAATAAGTGCACATATACATGGTGTAGCGAGAGATTTTTTTGAAAAATATATGTAAATCATAAGACGTAGTACTTTATATAATTGGCACACATATTATTTATATTTTTATGTATTTGATTGCTTTATATGTGTTTTATTATGTACTATACTATTTTATTTATGTTTAAGTAACATGTATTCTTGGTACATATATATATACTTTATATTTGTATAATAACGATTTTTAATTTCTTACATTTGATTAGCTAGGCATTTATAATTGAGTTGTTTTAATTTTTCTTTTTTATTTTGTTATTTTATTAGTATAGGACTACTTATGCTCTAAAGATAGAAAATCTCCATCTAAGAACAGGCTGTGCCATGTTAGATGGAGACTATCATAAACAGAGAACACTCTGTTTTCATTTTACATTAGTTGGTTTTATATAGATTCTCTGTTATTAAGGATGTATATTATTTTTTTGCAATAAATTTATAAATAAAATAAAATAAATAATGTTGAAATATTTTGCCCAACTGATAAATACCAGAAGCGGTGTGTGAAAATATCTGACAACTGACAAATTATGATCGATTTTAGTTTCGGTCGGGTCTGTTTTGACCAGTCAACGGTTAATAACAATTAAATCGGTCAGAGTTTTTCAGTAACTTTTGCTTAAAAAAAATAGAATCTGACTTATGCTTAAAACCGACACTTTAAATTAATCAACATTAGTATGTCGGTTTACGAAAACAATACATATGAAGTTACTTTTCATTATAGTCCTTAAAATATAATATGATTAGAATGACAGTTGTCAGAAAAAGTGGCGACATAACTTTGTAGTAACGTCAAAAGAGTTATTTATATTGACACACGAAAAATCATTTGTATCTGGCGTGTTAATTTTTTTTTATATAATGCTTGAAACATAAATCAACATTAATATATAAAATCAGCTTTATAACTAAAAGAAAACTAAAATAAATCTAATTATTAACGACGTTCTTACAAGGTTACATCATTTTGCAAAAACGTTAGAGATGGGACAAATTGTTTAAGGTAAATTGATCGAATAAAAAAATAATTCATTTGATGTTGTTCATGAAAAAAGTATAAATGTTAAATTTTTTGGTGAATAATAGTGTTGTTAATAGGCTTGTTTTTGCGTTTTTTTATATCAATTTTCGGAAAAAGAATTTCATGATTGCTTGAAATAACTGATGAAATCGATTTGATCAGTGATCAGTAATTTCCCATAACTAATGAAATTAGTTTGACAGCTGTCATTCTAATTAAGCTATATATTAAGGACTATAGGTGATGTTTTAATTATTGAGGCGAGTGAAGATGGTGTTACAATTGAGAAAGGTAAACCAATCGACATTATTTGAGAAAAAAAAATAGTTAGATGCGTTTTGATACTCAATATAATATTTGTCTGTATGCGAGGGGTAAACTATGGTAAATGTTTATTCATTTGTTTATTAACGGCCGTAGCAAATTTGTACAAATTGTATAATATAGTTTAAAAAATAATAAAATATAAGATAATGAATAAGTTTATAAATCTTCCATACATATTATGATGTACACATAAGCACATTATGTATGTTGTATACATAAAATGAAGAATAGTCCAAAGGCGACTAAACTACCCATAGTAGGTTTACGTTTTGACCCATTAGTTTCTTTGTAGACGTCACTCAGTACGCAACTCCTGATTTGAATTCAACTATGCCGTGTTGTGTCCTTTTAAAGTGTAGAAATACTGCTAGGATCTTGAAGGAACACGATGCAATCACATTTCATGTGTAATTAGCAAATGAATGTGTATAAAACAAATGCATTACTTAAGAATTAAGTTATTTTTCCATCTGTCAGATTGTCGAAGAAACAAAATGAAAATTTCGTTAGTGTTGCCAGGGTAGTAAATTTTGTACCCTACTTTGCTCATCTAATGAAAGTTAGACCTCGAATTAAACAACGTGGGGGACATTTTAACGACATTATCTTTAAAACATCAAATATTATTTAACATGACATAAAAATATCCGTTTTATGTAAAATAAAATTTGTTTTATATTTTAAGTTCAAAGTTCATTAATTCAATTACTCTTATTAAATGACTCTTTATTTATCTTCTCTGTTGTGTCAATCAATGTTTCCGCGTGCACAATAATTTTTTTAAGAAATTAACAGATTACTTTTTTTTTTACCTTACATTTGTGTTATGATTATTATTTTTCCCATTAAGCAACATTACGCAGCGACATCACAAATACACGCGGCGAAAGAAGGGCATAGTGAGGGAATTATTGGACACAGTCCAATGTATTCAAATATGATTCTACGCTCCTTCTGGACCATTCTTAATTCTATGGTCGTACACGATAAGTTTATAAAAATATTCATTTTTGGTTATTTTGTTATTGTTGTAATGTCAGTAATACCTATTTCCTATGTAGAACCAAATGAGTACGTTGAACGAATATAGATAGTACGTATGATTGTTGATATGACGAGGACCCGTCACAATAGATCTTCACAGGTCGCAGTGACGTCAGGAGCTTGAATAGCACTGACCTCTAGGTCTAAGAATAAGAATAAGTATGATTGTTTGAAAATAATGTTTCGGGGCCTTTATCTAATTACATTTATTCTCTCAACAATATTTTGAGTTTGTCCAAATTTTTGTAGACAAGGACAGGATTCAACTCTCTGGGGAGCTGTTTATATTAAATAATTACAACAGAGATGAAGAACATTTAAGAGAAGGTAATATAGAAGTCTAGGCATCTACAGGGCTTATGACCTGTCAATGGATGGTTTAAGTGGCCACTTTACACACTGTGTAACATTCACCATTTTGCCAATATTTGAACATTTATATTCCTTCTATATCTATATTCCTTTAACTTCACAAACATCAACAGATGAAAGAATTGAAGGAATATAGATGCTCAAATATAGGCAGAATGGTGAATGTTACACAGTGTGTAAAGTGGCCACTTAAACCAGCCATTGACAGGTCATAAGCCCTGTAGATGCCTAGACTTTTATATTACCTTCTCTTAAATGTTCTTTATCTCTGTTGTAATATGTTAATTTATTCTCTCTTTTAAAAAAATAAAAATATTTATAATTTATTTAAATAGGGTGTACATATAAATCAAAGTATTATGCATTAGCCAGAAATTTTAAGATTTTGTCAAGCACAGGCTGTTTGGAAAGAGCTACTATCGAGTCGAAGAATATTTGCAGGAAAAGATAGCTTAGCCTTAGGTCCGTGTTTTTTTATTTTAATTTATTGATTTTAGTTTGTTGATTTAATTTTTTTCGTTTGTTAGGTTGAATTGACTAAAAGTTAAATTATATAATATAAATATTTATAATGTTGTTGACGTTTATAAGAGATTCACTTATAAACGTAAAACTGGACTATTTCTTTTGAATTCAGTTGGTCAGTGAAATGCAATCTGTGTATGAAACAGACTGTTACTAAAATTGAGTCAGAGTAATCAGTAGGGCTGGTATCTGTTATATTTTCTCATATATGATCATTAAAGAACTATCACAAGTGAAGAATGCCTACGCTCATAGAATGAGCATCTTTTTATTTAAAGGTATAAATAAATATAATGGCTTTGTTTTATGAACCAACTTTTTCGGCAACTACACGCTGCCCTCTTCGGGGTCATATAATAACTTTTTTTAAAAATACGTATTTAACGTATATATAAATACGTAGTTATTATATAACCCTGAAGAAGTCAACGTGTAGTTGCTGAAACTAGTCGGTTGTGACAATAATAAAGTGGTTCATAAAACAAAGCTATATTATTTATTTATACCTCTTAAACATAATCATGAACCACAAAGTTAGTGCTGCAAATATAAAAAAATAGAGCACTTTTTTGTTTATGTAATAAATTAGGCATATTTGAATAGCAGTGGCTTCACTTATGGAAGAAACCAAAATTTTTCTTTCCTCAATTTTAATATAAAATGATACAATTGTTGTTAGAATAAAAACTATAAAATTTCGCAAAATTATTTCGCATGTAACAAAAAAACTGTTTTTGAAATGGTTAAATTTGAATTTAAAAAAAAAATAGCTTTCGTAAAAATTAGATTACAGTACATTGCGTTGGAATGTTTAATATATATAGATTGTTAATTTATTTATTTTTAGCACCACAACAGGCCAGGAGGCCCAATTACCATGGAAAGATTCATGCTTCGTATACGTCTAAGAGACAGAATAAGAAATAAAGAAATTAGGAACAGAACCAGAATAGCGGATATTATAGATTGCATAGCAGGACTGAAGTAGAAACGGGCAGGACATGTTGCGAGACAAGATTCCACAAGATGGACCCCCAAAATTGATGGAGACCTTGGGAGAATAAGCTAGGCGTCGAAAGACCTCAAAAAATATGGTCCGATGACATAGCTGCTGTGGGAGAAAATTGACTGCAAGCAGCAACCAACCGAAAAAAATGGAAGGATTTGGAAGAGACCTGTATCCAACAGTGGAGGACAGAAGGTTGAAGAGAAGGAGGAGAAGAAGAATGAATAGTTAATAAGATTTCGTTTCAATTTTGAACAATTTCATCATGCAACCTCCTCGCATTCGAAAATTGTATAAAAAAAGAGCTGTGTGTATTTTTTCCAATATTTAAGTATTTTATTAAATATAAACCTTAAAACAGGTTTTACCTGTGTCCATATTCCCGAGAAATCCATTATGTAGAAATAATATCACCCTAAGAAATGTTTTGAAATAGAAAACAAATATAAAAGAAACATTAACCCTATTTTTATGTAAGGCAAGCAAGGCGTAGCACAAGTAAAATAATATGTTATTCTTATGATTGACATAATATTATTTAAAACCAAATTTCAACCTCAATATAGGTGAGGATTTCTAAGAAATAATATTATTAGAAATGTTTTGAAATAGAAATACAATATTGTAACAAGTGCTAAGCTTTTTCCTAATAGCAAATAAACATGATTGTTATTTGTATATGTTGTTTCTTCCCGAATTTCGTTTTTACCTGACTTTTTAAAATCGTGGCTCTTCACATTATGACACTTCACGATTTTTTTACAAATTCAATCAATATTTAGTCATTTTCATCATTAGTCCACACCAAGTTTACATTCATTATGACAGGCAAAAATGTTCACCGCTACTCAAGAAAAATCCTGTAAATCTGAAATTGTGTCTAGAAGCTATTTTAAATATGTGATATTTTAATGCTTAATAAAACGAATAACATTCCATAATGTACAACAACAACATCTCGTTTCCCAGCACATTTCTGACCAAACAACAAATATGTTAGCGTTCTTATAACAAACAGTTGGAGCCTTCTCGGGTTTCATTTTCTAATTTTGTAATGGAAAGAAAAATAAAACGTTAGAGAGTAGTTTGCTGGGTGGAATGGCGCGGGCGGGCGTACCATTGGCTGCCGGCATTACTGTTATGGACCCTCGGTTAGGGACTACCTGCTTTCCCCGCCGAGCGCGGGCCCCCACCCCATCAAGCTAAAAAAATAATACTTCTATTTGTCAGTCAAATGCTTAAATACAATTAGTAAAAATCGGCTTTTGTCTACTTCCTGACTGACGCATTCTACTACCGTGCATGAAGCAACGGATTTGGTAAGAAGTTTGATTGTTAAAAAATATGTCAAGAGGTAACGCGGTCTGGCTTTTCGTCATACAAACATGTTACCTGTAATATCCCAGGATTTTGGCAAAAGTATTTTTTTTAACTCACTACTGATATTTTCTATGGGCGTGACTCAATTGTTTTTTTTTTTGATAAATTGTTTCTCATGGGGGATAAGACCATTCACAAACCCACAAAATTGCTTGGTTTTATCTGCCATCTTTGGACGTATGGCATATTTTGAAAAATGGATGAGGTACTGAATCAGATAATTCAATTCTTATATCTTTAAAAAAAAAAAAAAGGTTTAGTTTTAGGGTACGGAAAATGGGACAACGAAACCTCGATTTTGTTGATTTTAATTGAGTATAATCAGTCCGGTGTGCAGAAGTCTTTTTTGAACAATTTCAGGGAGATATTTGCCAGAGAGTGACAGAAAAACTAAGTTCAAATACCAATTCATTAAATTTCCCTGTAACCGCATTTTCTATTTATATATTCAAAACCTTTTAAAAAATAATTTCAGTTAAAGAATGTTATGATCAATCTTCTTTTTCCGATTGATGATGATTAATAATTTTGATAAATGTATCAATAAAAACTCCTTGGTTAAGTTTCATTTTATTTATTTTGACCAACGAGCGCTTTTGCCTAAGAAAGTAATTTTTGATAATAATTTAATCAAAATCATTAACTCTGGCGTTTTATCAAGAAATGTCTGAAATTAACATATAAACAATAGTGTTATCATAATGACATTAACATAACAATACGGTGTATGTCTAAAAGTATGATAAATTTCCAAACCAGATTTTTAAATATAATTTTTAACTTTAGCATTTCATTGCCCTTCGGGTAAAGAAAACTTTATACTTTTATATTTTAAAACATATAAGTTTGTAAGTGAAAATTCTTAATGGAAGTTCATTGTAGTTTATTATATATATATTGAAGGATAGGACACTAAAAGTAAAATTCTTAAACTCATCAAAATAGCATTATATTAATTCAATTAGTTAACCCGAAAAAAGTTGATAATGATGCGTAAGATAAAAATAACTTTATTTAATTCACTTTCATATGGTTTTGAATTATTTATCCTTACCTCTGTTTTGTATAAATACATTGAACTCCTTAACAAAGATACCAGTCTCGAAGATGTTGCGAAAGCGACGAAACCGGTCACTGGATATTCCAAATTTGTGGATTAAAGTATCACTCGTTTTTTATTTTTATAATAAATTATATATTTTGTGCTCGTAGCTAACTCAATAAAACTTTAAATTTTTTTTACAAAAAATATAAAGTTAATCATTTTTTAAGAAATATGTCTTTTCTTCTATTGAAAATATTTGAATTTAGGTGGCATTTTTAAAAAGCCACAAATAACCTAAGTTAGGTACGAATTTCGGATACTTGATCGCTTTAAACTGACAAATAAATAATAAGGTTCCTTTGCCTACTTGTTACGTTTGTAAGAAGTCTTGGGTGTGATTTCTGAAATAGTTAACATGATAGTCTTATTTTAAAAATATATATCACTAAAATACTTCATAGGTCCTGGACCGGCACCTCAACTACCTGTAGCGTATTTCAACTTCATATGCAGTGACCTATGCACCATCAGATGCATGGTAATAGAATAATAGATGAATTATGTAATTACAGAAACAGTATTTTTAGAGTACCCAAACGTTTGTAGACTGGGCTGGATTTCACTCCCTAGAGAGTTATTAAGATTGAAATTTGTTGCAACGGAGAAAGAAAAAAAATGAGAATCAAATATGCAAGTCTAGGCATTTACAGGACTTATGACCTGTCATTGGCCTCAATAATGGTTTAATCTCGTTCACTTAACAAAAGATGGAAGATTTGAGGAGATTTGGATGTTAAAACATTGGCAGAATAGTGAATGTTTCACAGTGTGTAAAGTGGCCACTTAAACCAGCCAAAGACAGGTCAAAGGCCCCATAAATGCCTAGACCTCCATATTCCATTCTCAAATGTGTTTTTTGAAATAGTTGATATGAAATACTTGCAATAAATTTCTAAATATCAAATATTTATTATAATTTAAAACCTTTTAGTTGGATAAATAAGAGTGCGTTCGAAAGTTTAATATCATAGGTTTATGTGTGTGCATGTCGGTGAACCCAGTAAACATACAATGTTTGTTTGTGTGAGAATGCATATTATGATATATTTTTTTGATTTAAAAAAAAAAAAAATATTATTAATAAAACATAAAATATATATAGTACATATTATCCTCCCAGGAATTATTAAAAAATAACTCATTTGGGACCGTACATAAAAAGAAAACATTTTTGTTACAATTCATAATATTATACATAGTTTTAAATGAAAAGTTGCTATGACGTACACATGAGCACCGGCTATTAAAGATTGAAATATTCTGTTATCACGTAATTAGAAAAAAACAATATTTTAATAATGCATATTGTCTCTGCACTTTATAGTCATTTTACTGGAATAAAAATTTAATAATAATAATAATATTACCTATCCTATCTGTTGAAAGAAAATTGAATATGATATGTTCATGTTTTAAGGATATTGAGTTTCATATAAATCACCGGATTCTTTAGCATTTTGTGTAAACAAGCTATGGTGAGCAAAAAATCCTGAATAAACAAAATGTAAATGCATCTACGAGTATTAATACTAAAATGGAAATGTTCAGTGCAACAGGAAATTTTATATAAAATATTTTCTTACGCGCGGTAAGTATTAGAGCATTTAATTGTACAGCGAAAGTTCTCGAAAATATATAAAATAAATAATTAAAATGTTCAGAATAAAAATAAACTACTTTGAACGACGTCACTAGTTCTCCGAAACCAACCAAGGTCAGAATATTGTCATACGTTTCCGGTTACCGCGAAGCCAACCCACCAATCGGGACAACTCACCGTAGAGCACTTGCGACGTCACTGGAAGAATTATTTCAAAACCACAAAATTTTAAAAAATCAGGGCGCTGATAACACTATACATATAAATACATGTATATTTTTTCGATTGGCTTAGTTTGATAGTCGATTATAAATTTGAAAAAAGCTTTAAAAAATACTGAACTTCTTCATTAGGCTCGTAAACTAAAATTACGAATTTTCAGTGCCCATCAAAGCTCTCCATCAAAATTTACAAAAAAATGACGTCATCTTTTGCCTTCTTTCAACAGATATTTATATGTTTATAGCATTTTTCACAACCCTTGCCAAAATATCTTGCTGAGAATTTTATGTACCTTTCTGATTATGGTCTTTCACTTTCTCTCTTCTCAGGAGAGAACACTTTCAATTCCTCGACATAGCACATCATTTTTTGGCTATTATTTTTTCGTCCTAGCTGCTAGACTTTGGATTGAGCTACCTCTTTTTATAAAAAATGCACTTTCTCTAGCCTCTCCCAAAAAACGCCTGAAATCATTAGAATCCTGAAATTCCTGAATTTTACTGATTTAAAAAATATATTTTGATCCCCTTCTCTTTTCTTGGTTCTTTTTTCTTTTTCCATTCCAAACTCATTTTTTGATTTCACATTCCTCTATGAAATAATATTTTTAAAAAATATGTGCAAGCTTTATCTCCCAATTAAATAACAGCTGTCATTTTTAATAAATTAGGTTTTTTTATGTTTGTACCTTCAGATATATATTCATGGTTTTTTAGTACAAATTTTTGACTAACTCTTCTTTTGACCAGCCTGTTTTTTTGGTTGGCTGAAAGATATTGCTTTTAGCAATAAATCCGCAAAAGTACTTATTCTTTGTACTTGAAGGTTTACATAAAGAAATAAATTTATTTATTTAAATTTACAATCCACTACTACGGCCAATTACAATTAATGTACAAAAACTATATAATTAGGTAACTACAAAAACATGATAAAAAAAGCACAATAGATTATTAAGGTCCAACATAGAGTCCATAAAAACAATAGTTAACAAAGACAAATAAGTCACTAATAAACATTATGATACATAGTTAGAGAAGAAGAGTCTAAAACTGGTAATCCCAGCTTGGAAAAGACCCACCTCTCTCGGTAGGCTGTTTAACAGATCAATCGTTCTCCCCATAGGCATCATCAACGGTAAACTCGTCCTGCATTCTGGAAGAAAAAATTGTCTGTTATGCCTAGCTTCTAAATAGTTACTCGGTACAAATAATTTTATGCGTTTCAAAATGTTGCGATTGTAAATTAACCCGTTCAGAAGTTTAAATGCCATCAAAAGCAAGACAATACTCCTTCTGGCCCGTAAACTTGTGATACCAAGCATATCTAAATGGAACAATGATGGGTACTGCAATGGGTAGTATCCACACTCTTATGCAGAAGTAACGAAGAAACTTCTTTTGTGTTCTCTCAACCATTAGTGAGTAAGTAGCTTCTTTAGCCCCCCACACGCACTACTCTCTAGAATGCTACGCATTAAAGCTGTATACAAAAGTTTGATGGTATTCAATTCTGCGAAGTGTTTAAAATTATGTATCACCAATCCCAACATCTTGGAAGCTGAACGACTCACATTGACAATGTGACTATGAAACGTTAATGAGGTGTCAAAAGTCACTCCCAGGTCCTTGGTTTCCAAGCTATGCTTTAAAAAAACTTCAGTTATATTATTGTTATGATACAAAGTATGATAATTTCTAGTGAAACACATCTCCATGCAGTTATCAACATAAAATTCTAGTTATTATCCTTACCCCAGTTTAGAATTTCTTTGATATCCTGTTGCATCATTGCATAGTCGCTAACTCTTAAAAGACTGGTAAATAATCCCTTTGCTCGTGGTGATGTAACATCTTGTTACCACAAGCAAAATACTGAATATTCTAAAGCTCAGACACAAAAGAAATATAAATCATAAATCAGCCGCTCATAATTCACGCATGCGTCCCCCATCACTGTCAACAACCAATTGAATTAGTTTCACACAAAACCGGCTACAGCGGCTACAGAATAGCGTCTCTGTCTACCTTGTTATGTATTCTATATTCGTGTTCTCTCTAATACAGATGTATTGCTGTATTTGCGGACATCATTCTTCGGGTAGCAAGGTTAAATATTTTTGTACTAAAATCCAGCATGGTTTAACAAATTTTACTTTCCAAATCCGATGTAAAAATGTCCATTTGAAGATTACAAAAAATACAACATCATCATTTAAAAAATAAGAGAGATATATCAAGTCTTGTATCGTACGCAGACTAGTGTGACATCACAGGCACACAAGAATTAACGGAAAGAATATTTAAATATAATTTAAGCAAAAATTGGGAAAATCTTATGCATTTACCTATATTATTTATAAAAAAAAACAGAAAAGTAGCGGCCTTAAATTTGAGTTAGAAGTGCAGGAAAGACGTACGGTGAGTTTACTTAGTATTTCCTGGCAAATTGTGGACGCATAATGTACACATCCTGATTGCATTACTCGCCAATTGTTCCGTTCTGAGCGCAGCGCAGCGGGGGGAAATATCGTACTGGGAAAACTAGGAAATGCTCTCTGACTTATTAGGAAAAAGGGCCGCTAATACGATCTCATCTGGACCGGATATTGGATGGAAGAGTTGTTTCGATTTTTTCATTGACGTTTTATTGTTTTCAAATACAGTTTTATTTTTATAAGGCGTGCCTTTACAATAAAAGGAAATTAAAATACTCGTATTTAACAAACCTTTCAAATGTTAAATTTTCATACTGGGTTCGGTAAATGTTATATATATGTAGCCGCTAAATAGTTCAATCAGTCGCTCAACTGGCGGCTAGGCTGTTCATTAAATGCCGGCATTAAAATGAATGGCTAGGCCGTTCGTTGAATGAATTAAGAGATAACTCAACGTTTAACGTGTTGACTGGTTGAAAGCTAGCTCTTTGGAAACGGCCGATTGACGGTCAAACAGTTGAGTTAACTTATATTAATTAAGTAAAAAATTATTTTTTTTATTATTGAACATAACCCAACCTATTCTAACCTAACCTAGCTTTACATAACAAAATAAAACTTTTTCATTGTTGTTTTAAAATTAAAGAATCTAAGCGACGCCGAAGTTCGGCCTTTTCGTTAAACGTTGCTTTCAATATTTTGGCTAAGCATCCGTTGGCCATTCGATTGAATGGCGGCATTTAATGAGCTGCCTTGCCGCTCAGTTGAGTGGCTGATTTAACTATTTGGCGGCAACATTTATATAATATATGGTAAGTGAACACCCACGATCCAAAAGTAGATCCTAAAGGTCCGTTCTGTATCTGATATCTTTGTTATAAACTTTTTATGACAATATTTGAGTTTGTCAAAATATTTGCAGACAAAAGACTGGATTTCACCCCCTCGGAAGACATTAAGATTAAAAAATTACAACAGGGATGGGAGATACCTTAAAGAAGGGAATATGGAAGTCTAGGTATTTACAAGGGTTATGACCTGTCAATGGCTGGTTTAAGTAGCCACTTTACACATTGTGTCATATTCACCATGAAGAAATATGGATGTTTAAACATGTGCAAAATGGTGAATATTACACAGTGTGTAAGGTGCCCACTTTTTTTATTACTTTATTTTTATTTATTTATCACTTTAGAAAAATATATCTTGAAATTTAGCTATAACATAAATTGGAAAAAATGCCCACTTCAGCGTCTAAACGTGGGCCATTCCTTTTTTAATTATGACAGAGTTTATAGTATATAAATATGGTATGACATGACCATGAAAAGAAAATAAAAGAAAAATAAAAGAAAAAATAAATTAAACCAGCCATTGACAGGTCATAAGCCCTGTAAATGCCTAGACTTCCATATTTCCTTCTATAAGGTATTCTCCATCTCTCTTGTAATTTTTTAGCTTTTAATGAAACTGTTATTTTAGATTAAATAAATTTTTATTGATATTTTACTTTCAGAGCAGCAAAACAGTTTTTATTCTTATTAAATAAATTTAAAGTAACATGTTATAATTTTGGATACCACCATGTCCAGAGACTACTCAGTAGGACACAACTTAAACAGGTTTAATTTACACACGTACACAATTATGTTTTAATACATTTCCAATAAGGTTCCATGTAGTTATTTCAATTTTTTTTTTCATTAGAAGATCTTCCGTATTATTTGGTTTTAGGGAGGTTTAATGTTCGTTCTCCGAAGCAATTTGTAATTCAAACGACAAGGGACCCCTTATGTTTCAACTATAATATTATATAATTTATTGATTTCTGCTAATTTCAAAAATAATTATTAAATGATTACTATGTATTATATCTTATACATTATTTCATGTTTCTGGGCTACCTGGGGTGCTATTATTGATCTTATTTTTGAAATTTGGGAATTTTTATTTTTGCATGCTATTTAGATGTGTTAGTGTATTTATGTACGTATGGGAAAATTACGAGAAATGAAAATTCAAAATAAGAAGTAATTTTTTTTTAAGAAAGTGCTTTGGGGATTAATATAAAAAAAATAAAAAAAACGCTGTTTTTATTGTGATTATTTTTAACCTTAGAAATAAACATTCATTTTTGGCGGATTCCGATCAATTTTCCTTGTAATTTCGACACATTTATTTTTTTTCACTGGATTATAGGGAATGCTAAAATAATATTACCTCACATTTGTTATATAAAAAAAAAACTTACTTTTCTTAATAAATGCTATAATATTGATATAAAATTTTGTACCTACGAGAACTTTCGAGAACCCAGATGAATCTGTTTTTGTAGTCTCCGCAAAGTGTTATATCCTTCCCAAAGTGTTAAGGGAAGTAACTCCTTTCCGCCGAATAGGGGGCATTTGATAGCTGGGCAACCATTTTAGCTCCATTACCCGCCTTCGCTCACGTGGTCTAACACGTATCCATTTCCTATTGATATTGCTCCACATTCCTCTTCATTTCCGCCGGAAACGCTCCACGTTTCCCCGGAAAGACTGCAAGTTTAGTTGTCAACACTTTGAAGCCTATTTCAATTATTTATTCTCAAGTAAATCACTAAGCTGTCAAATTTTAACGAAACTGGCGACCTTCGTGGTGTAGTGACTGAGACGCTTGACTCGCATACGGAAGGCTCCGGGTTTGATTTCCGGTGAGAACACACATATGAAATGTGATTTACTTCAATCCTGGGTGATCTATTTTGTAATTCACCACTGTAATTGGATCTTATGGTCTGTTATAAATAAATTGTAAATAAGACAGAAATCAAACTGAGAGCGAATTTATAAGGCATAAGCTGCCATTAGCTAGTTTTCGTGATCAAATAAAACACTGTGTAATATTCAACATTCTGCTTCTGACATATTTTGAAAAAGAAATATTATGCCCAACGTAACAATAATTTTGACCACAATAAAAAAAATGTCCTCCACACACCGAGGCAACATCTTTTCTATTTGAGGTACCCAAAGAGAGCTTTTTGCATGAGTAATTTATGGTCATGATGTTTTATCAATATTTCAGCGCTTTACGAGTGATATTATTATTTAAAAATAAAACTTTTAAATAAAAACATTTCATTTTTATGTTTTATCTAGTATTGTAGTATGTAAATAAATTTTTCCATAGTTTAAAGTTTGATTACATTATATTTTGATTTCTTACGTAACACCATACCTCCAAAAGAAAATTCTAGAATTGAAAATAGCTTTCTTACCTCTTCATTCACATTCTCAAGGCACTCTTTTGATTTCTCCTTCATTTTAATTGCGTATAAACATACACACATTTTTACAGTTTATGCGGCTCAGCTGTGAAATCATGTCCCATCCACGATGAAAGATATTCTAAAGAAACATTACCCATATCTTCCTTTGACTATTTTCGTTTCCTGTCCTTTTATTGCTTCTTTTCTATTGAAGACTAGTGTCGACATCAATTTATTTATGTATTAATATGTATTGCTAGTTTCACATTAATTTGTTTGTTTTTTTCACATACGCATTTACCCTAATAATAACTCATTTCGTTTTATTGCTTGGTTGAAAGAATTGCCGTTTGGAAATGAGCTCGCTAATGTGCAAATACTATTGTGCAACCACATTAATTTTTTTAATATATGACAATTTTTAAAAGTAAAATGACAATTTTTCGTCGTCTGGAAGTCAATGGGATAAAACAGGGCATGTGTAGGTAAGGCGGGATAAGAAAGAGGGGTGTTCTGTCGAAATGTCCCGCACTTCTTAGCAAATTAAATTTTCAGTGGCGACACGGGACGCGTTTTGAAAACAGACAAATATTTTTATTTTACCGTTTGCAAAATCGATATACTATACGCATGAACCTATACATAGACACAGTTTTCGAAAAAATAATATACCAATACCTATTAGTTTTGTTCATCACGAAGGCGGGAAATCTTTTTACCGTTTGTTTTTTTTATCAGATGATTTTTGAGAAATTAACAAGTTATAGATTTATTTTCAATTCTTCGAAACAGATATTTAAAATAAAACTTTATCAGTTGAAGTAAGGCCCAGCGAGTATGGCGGGTGACGCAGAGGCTTAAATTCAGCTCTTCCAGCGTAGATACCATTTGCCGCGAAGGGTGAGGCTGGGGGTTGCGTTGTCGTGAAGTAGCAGTGGCTATGAACGATTGACCAGCTTTGGTTGTTTTACCGCGAGCTTCTTTTCTACACCTTCTTCAGCCTGTAGTCATCCACTCCTGAATCTTCTCAATCCTTTTCCATGCCGGTCTTGGCCTATTAGCATCCACGCTGTTCCAGAATACTTCGCAATATCGTATCTCCAGTGAAACTGCGGTCGTTCGGGGTTCCTGGTAGTAGTTCGAGGGCGCCGGCACTGGAGGAGCGTTGTTTATCTACCATCTTAGCTGCGAGCAACATGACCAGCCCAGCGTCATTTCAATGTTGCAACTCTTTAAATAAAGTCCATCACCTTTGTTTTGGTTCTTATGATTTCATTTCTTTTTTCATCTCTAAGACTAATTCCCAGCATCGCTCGATCCATGGCTCTCTGTGTAACTCTCAGTTTATACGCAATTTTATTGGATAGTGTGATGGTCTCAAACCCATATGTAAGTACTGGCAAAACACAGAAATCAAACACTTTTCGTTTTAGATTGAAAGGGGTTCAAGTATTTTTCAAAATATAAAAAAGTTTTTTTTCTACCTGTGTTGGCGTTATCCTCTACTATATAAACCACCATTTCGTCATCATAAGCTTATTTTGTGTGACTTTTCATTTTGGGTATTGCTTTGCTGGAGTCCCTTTATCCAACCACTGCATTAAACGTTTACAATTGTTGTACATTGAGTGAAGATCCTTAAGCCCACCATCTACCCACAGCTGTTAAAGAGTCCTGGGGGACTTTCTGTCAGCTGCGCATAGAGGGAAGTTAATATATATATTCTTAAGGAAAACAAACTTTATGCCTATTAAGGAGAGGTGAGGAGGATGTATGGACAGAGGCCAACACGTCGTCCCCACCCCTCCGGATCCCCTCAATGCCTCTGTTTTTTTATTAAAAAAATATGTATATACACAAACAATTTACATAAATAAACGTATCCAAATTTACGAAAACAATGACTTAAAACTATAGTACAACAACAAACATAAGTAAAAACACGGATATTTACAATAAGAAAACGGCCTTGAATAAAGAAGGAGGTCGGAGGCAGAGGATCCGAGTACCTCCTTTTATACCATCTACCTTGAATATAATTATTCTTATTATGCTTTTTCCTATATATTTATTTATGAATGTGTACATTTATGCATACATTTGTGCGTGTGTATGTATGCGCATATATTATTATAGATACAAACTACTTTAACTAGAATATAATATAAATGAATGCCTCGAAAGGGGTTATGCCCAATAAAGTGTTCATAAAGAAAATAAATAAAGAAAGTATGTGAACTAAATTAAAAAAAACATTGGAATAAAATTGAAATTTTGAATGATAAATTCGTTAAAGTAGGTATTAGGTAAAAACTCAATGATTATGTTTTTTTCTGCAACAGAGATGGGACATAACTAATAGCATTATTTATTTTGAAAATGCATATAAGGTCCACGTTTTTCCAGTGAAGGCAGATTGAGAGATTGTTCTATTTCAAAACAATAATAATTACCCCTTTGCAATCCGAACAACCATGCTACTTTTCTTAGAAAACTTGTATGTTTCTTTTTCTTTAAAAATAGATAAATATTTAAGTTAATGCAAACTATGGACTCTGCTTAACTTCATTTGTTTTTCTGTAGTTTTGTGAACAAAAAACACTGAAAATATATGATATTAATGATAAATTGACATGATAAACATACAACATTATGATAATATGTGAATGTACGATTGTACGATTGTAATTATTGAATGCTAAAAAAAACAAAAGCCCTTAGGACGTCTGAAGGGAAAAAAATCCTTAGTCCTCGCTTCAGGGTTGAAATTATTTTCATTCTTTCATTGCAGTAGCTTTTATTTGTCTTGCATAAGCCAGGCTTAAGTTTGTGGATGCCGCTCGTTCGAAGAGGCATTGGCAACAGTCGTTTCAATAGTATTTTTCCATAGTATTTCCTATAGTATTAAGCTATACGTATTCACAAGTAGTATACATCAATTCGTCTTTTCCGAACAGCAAACGGTGCGCTGTATTTTAATGTCTCGTGGTTCTTTGCAGCAATTAATGTTTCAATCATAATCGGAATTCAATCAACTGGGTATTTCTTTTTCTTCTCGAATTTGACGTTTCGTCATGATTGTAGAACAACGCGGATGTGCGAAAAATGCGACAATGACTTCATTTTATATTTGATCGTCAAAATGTTTTATGAACGCTTTATATTCCAGGTTTTATTTTTTTTTTATATATAACTAACCTAAGTATCAAATGATATATTTTTGAAATCGAGTTACCTATGACATATAAGGCCCTATACACCTGGTATAAAGATACGCCTAAGCATAGTGGTAAAATGAGGATGGGAATACCATGCTTATTGAACCACTGTTATAAGAATGATATTCCCATCCGTATTCTACCACCATGTCTAGGCGTAACTTTATACCAAGTTTATGAGTGAGGCCCAAAGTGTATTTTTTTAAACCGCTCTCATGTAAAATTTTTAAAAAATACATGCGCCGTTGCTCTGACAAATTAAACGAAAATTCTGGAAGACAGAAAATGGCGTTTAACTCGATTTTAAAATGCCGCTTGAATCCAATGGCGTATAATTGGTGTAGAAAAAAATGTCCTTCCGTCTTTAATTTTATTTTTATTTTATGAGATCAAATTTATTGAAATTGACGGGTATTTATGTTATGGAAACTTATTTCCAAATATTTTAGCTAGCAATGAAAAAAAACATCTCCAAAAACACAGTATATAGAAGTAAATAAGAAGTTTCATTAGTAAAAAATAATTTATTCAACGAAGGTCCATATTCATGGTCTAAAAAATAATAATTTTCCAAAAAAAAATACGAAATGAATTTTATGAAGATTTTTGCAAGAGTGGTAAACGTATGTCTAATATTTGGAAAATGCAACGGAGTAAATTTAAATGTATTTAATCTAAATAATAAAAGCACTAGCTACCATAAAGTTTTGTTTTTATTTTATTTTATTTGAATAATAATTGCTATTTTTTTTTTGGTCAGACTAAAAAATTGCTAGCGGCAAAAAGTCCGCCATTTAACCATATAAAACTCTGTTTCATTATTTTGTATTTATCACGTTGTACATATTATGTTAAATAGATATTATTATTGTTATTGTTATCAGTATTATTAAAATTTCTTTACGGATTTTGATCACGATGAGACGCAGAAATAAAAAATATTCGTTTCGCGTGATAAAAAAATACTTTAATTACAATGCACCTGTAAAAAACATAATGGACATATAGTTTCATTCGTAAATCTAATTCAATGCATGAAATAAGTAGATGATTAGTTATAGTGTTGAATTAACTATAAATTATTATTAATATTTGGTCATACTCAAACATTGTTGAATTAACTACCTGGTAATAGAAGAAGTATAAAAATTGAAAAAAAATAATTATTTTATTATGATATATATTGTTTTTTTTTTTTTTATTTTTTTATTTTTATTTTTTTTTTTTAAAATTTTTTTTAAATTTAATTTAATTTAATTTATTTCGAATACAAACAGATGTACAGGTTAAATTAATATTTAAAAAAAACTTTATAAAATGTATACATAGTAGGGCCTGCCATCCAATTAAATTCACATAATAATACTGTAATACAGCGACGACAGCTTAAAGTTTAAACTTTATAAATAGTAAATATACTTTACATTAAAACAAGATGAATATGGACAAAACAAGGAGATAGTGGAAAGGAAAAGAAGGAAATTGATAAGGAGTGGTAAAGGATGATCGAAGGAAAGTAAGAGTGGAAAATTGCATTTTGATTTAATGATTTAATGAATTATGAATGAAGAGTATGAATCAAGCCTTTTAATTATCTTCTGTACATATTGTGTGCAGTGTTAAATATATCAAGACTATTAATTTTTTTGTTAAATGTTTCACATATACGAGGGATCGTAGAATGTTTAATGTTTCATTTGTTTAGTGTTTTTATTTTATTCGTAAATTGTTAATCTTTCTTTTGGGAACTATGTATGAAATATTAAATTTAAACTATTTTAATTTTCGTTCACCACGTGGATAAGTTTGCCTTCTATCTAAGAGGTTTCGGGTTCGATTCTCGAAATGGTTGACATGAAGTATTTATTTGAAAACGGTGTTCTAATACTAAAATATTTTACAGCCCATGGACTGGGACCTAAGAATGATCATCTTAACTTCATGCAACAAAAATGACCAAGATTAACCGCTGCTGGTGTTCCAATTCTGTATCCTTAGCACAATTATCGAGGTATGTACCTACAGCTTGCTTTACTCATACTTCACACCACATCGGAGGACATAAGTCTGCTGCCCAAATACACGGAAAAATTGTTTTGTTTATTGTTGTCGAACGAAAAAAACTGTCCAAAGGAGCTCTCTGTAATCTGATACCCTTGGCATATTTGTGCTAAAAAAAAGTTACCCAGAAGTACATATTATACACTTCATAGAATTGAGAAAAAGTGGGCAGTGAATTCTTCACTGACTGGGATTAAATTGATTAGCATGATCAACTCGCCGAAATAATTACAAATTTTTCAAAAGCCCTAAAATTATTTTTAGAAGCCATCAGATATGTATATCCAACAGCACCTATAACAGGGTCACGGATAGTAACAAGACGCTCCACTTGGTAATCATAGAAGGGGGGAAAGGAACAAGATCACAGGATGTGTTCAGAAGATTGATTAGGATATCCGCCGCATCGCGAAGGGGAATGAACAATATTAAAAACAAATACTTTTCCATCAAATTTATCATAACCTCATAAAAACGGCATAATCCAGTGATCAGGGATAGATAACCCTAGAAAAGGTGAAGAAAAAAAAGAAAGGTAACCCTCCCTGGGGGGGACGATTCCCATCGCAATCGCCAAGCATCAAGAAGAGCATTTAAAGACATTTATTTTATATCTTAAGTATGAACATTATTAATTAAAGCTAAAATAATGTTATATAATAGCAGAAATATAAACCTTGTTTATTATAAGCAAGGTAAAAAATAATGAAATTCCCATGTAAAAAAAAATAATTGAAAAAATTAAACATTATAATACGTAATGCTACTTATTAATTTACTATATGTTTAGCCCTGTCTCAATTACCATGTCTAACACGGGCATAACGTAAAAAATAGAGGGCTTTACTTAATTGCTCGATACTTGAAGGATCTGGGCTTGAAAGGGGAGATACGAGCATAGTAAATTGAGAACTCTCTTCATACAGTAGTCAGGCTCTTTCTCTCTCAAGTCCTGCGCTTGGAGGGCTAGAATGAATGGTTTATTCATATTTATCTTCACAGGTCGCGGTGACGTCAGGAGTGTATGTAGCACTGACCCGTGAAGAATGAGTACGTAAGTAAGTATGAATATGTACCGTTAGTTAATTTGAAATTAATAAATGAACTAAACATATTTAAATAACTTGAAAGAGCAAATTAACTTTTTTTTAAATTATAAGAAATATAATTAGCCTAAAAAAACTTGTTAAAATATATTACGCAATAACTCAATCAGTTTTGGAATGTGGGATGATTGGATAGGGATATGCAAATGACACACTGATCAAGCAAATAATAATTGCACAAAAAACTTTAATAAAAATTATCTTAAGTGTCCCAATCAGAACTAGCTCCCTCGGTGTATTTGAAAATCTTAATGTCAAATCTATAAAACAACTTTATGTAAAAACTTTGTTACTATACGCACGTTAACATTATTCTCTACCTTCTCTGTTACAAATACAAGAGTTACTATCCCCCTGATGCTGCAAAAAAAAATACAACCTTCGGTCAAAGAAGATTGACCTTCTACTCGGTTAAAGTGTACAATCTACTTCCATTATCCATAAGGACAATTAGTAAGTTCTCACAATATAAAATTGCTATTGAGAAATGGATAGTGGAGGGGGGTTGCGCACGGATCGATGAGTGGATCAAGCCAAATAGGTAAAATGTATGCACTGTTTATGATTTTTTTTAAATTGGTCTATATAAATTGGTTATGTTTTTTATTAATATTTTTGTTTTTTATTGTTTATTATGTTAATTATTATTTGGTTAATTTGATTAATCACGTTATTTTATTGTTATTATTATGTTAACTTTGTTAAATAGCTAATATTAGGCATGTTTCACATTTTGTAAAATGTTTCCCTCGGCACGGGACACCCCAGTGAGGAGGGAACATTACTCTGTTTAAAAAAAGAATACAAACAATGTAAAAGTATAAATAAACAAATAAAATAAATCAAATAAATAAAGTAAATAAAATAAATAAAATAAATAAAATAAATAAAATAAATAAAATAAATAAAATAAATAAAATAAATAGAATGAATAGAATGAATAGAATGAATAGAATGAATAGAATGAATAGAATGAATAGAATGAATAGAATGAATAGAATGAATAGAATGAATAGAATGAATAGAATGAATAGAATGAATAGAATGAATAGAATGAATAGAATGAATAGAATGAATAGAATGAATAGAATGAATAGAATGAATAGAATGAATAGAATGAATAGAATGAATAGAATGAATAGAATGAATAGAATGAATAGAATGAATAGAATGAATAGAATGAATAGAATGAATAGAATGAATAGAATGAATAGAATGAATAGAATGAATAGAATGAATAGAATGAATAGAATGAATAGAATGAATAGAATGAATAAAATTAATAAAATAAACAAAATAAACAAAATAAACAAAATAAACAAAATAAACAAAACAATCAAAACAAACAAAACAAACAAAGCAAACAAAGCAAACAAAGCAAACAAAGCAAAAAAAGCAAACAAAGCAAACAAAGCAAACAAAGCAAACAAAACAAACAAAACAAACTAATATTTGGTACATAGAAGGAGTGGAGTTCCTCTTTATATACGAAGCGAGCAATCTCATATACCACGCGACGGCGACGCTCGGCGGTGTTTTCATGCCACAAGTTTGGCGCATCTGATTAATTGCGAAAGCAGTCAACGATCGCAATTTGCGATAAGCAACAATCAGTGTCATCTGGCGGTGGTTAAACATCATGCAACATGAGTTTAGCAGCCACCCCGATATGCTAGAAGCAATTTGGATCATCGTCGCACGCGTGTTCCTACTCTAGAAACTTTGACATAATATTCAGCGCAGCTTTAGACTAACTAACATAATGAGGAACTAAGATAATCTTTATCTATGTACATATTTGATCAAACACCATTTGTGATTTCAGTTATGTATTTGTAATTTTTTGTTCTAATATGGGCAAAATGGTAAATGTTAGTCAGTGTGTTAAGTGGGCACTTAAACCAGCCAATGACAAGTCATAAGCACTGTTAATGCCTAGATTTTCATGTTTTGTTTCCTTAAATGTTCTCCATCTCTTTTGTTTTATATTGATCGTTGGGATTATATTTATTTATTTATATAAACGCCCAACGGGCATTTTTATGGACACATTTGAACATAGAAAATTATTTTTTAAAAAGTAGAAAGACTCAATGGTTTATAGTAGACTTTGTGGGAGTGGAAGCGGAAGAGAGGTGTTTATAATTGAATTTTTAAATAAGCGCTTTTCTCGAAAACCACCATGACAGTTTTATTATTTCACAAAAAAAAGGTCAATGTTTGTTATTACATAACTACTAATTTGTTTTTTCCATTATTCTCTCGATTGAACGTGAACAAAATAAGTTTTCGAAAATGCTCACTTTCTTCTACTTGGTATTTCATTTTGAAGGCTTGTAATCGGCCTCCGTAGTGTAGTGGTCAAGACGCTTGACTCACGCACGGAAGGTTCCGGGTTCGATTCCCGGTGAGAACACAAAAATTAAAATGGGATTTTTCTCAAGCCTGGGTGTTCTGTGATGTAATTCACCACTGTAATTGGGCCTCCTGGCCTGTTGTGGTGCAAAATAAAATTAAAAAAAAATAATAATAATAAATGTAAGGTAAAAGCAAACACACAATCTTGTACTATAAAGCAGAACATATTCTTTGAACTAACGTGTAATCTGTACCTTTTTTTTTTCATGCTCATTTTGAAATTTGATGAAAACGGTCACAACTTACCTAATACTTAATATTTTTTTATTTAATTTTTAAATGATAGTTATTCATTTCCAAGCACTATTTACGCTTTATCTGCATTCAATTTGTTGATTGAATCTTAAATTATTTGGTAAAGCTGCATGATGAAATTAAATATTTTTTTTAGTGTAATTGTTATTTTATTTAAAAATCAAACACCACTACAGTTTTGGAAGAGCACTCCTCTCATTTACGGGTAATACAAAACTTGTATCTTAATTTAGAAAACAATGTTCGCACTAAGTGGAATATTTACCCACATATGCAATCTTAGTTTCAATCACTGATTTATTCGTTTTATTTTTTAGACTCTTCCATTACAATTTGAACAGTATTTCATATTTATAAAATAAATTTTGTATCACCCTTTGATAGATAAGTTCTCTTTTTGATGTAATAAACGGTAATAGTACTAAAAATAAAATAAATAAAAAAATTGACAATAAGTGTAACGAAGTGTATGTCAATTCAATCGATAAAAGCATTAACATATGATAATTGGAATTGATCATTAAATAAAAAGCTATTGTATTTGAATGCATATATAACGAATGTAATAAATACCAGATGATCATCATTATCTTTCCATGTCGCTCCCCAGTTGGAACATATGATGTTTACAAAGATCCTTCAGACATATTTGTCGGCTGCCAGCTCTAACATCCTCCCAAGTCAGGTTCGCGTCCCGTAGTTCTGACATAAACTGCCGACGAATAATCAGCAGTGGACGTCCAAGACGTCGAGAACCTGGTGCCTTGTGATGTAGGCAAGCGTGGTGAAGGAGGCATCAGCAGTACATGCCCAAGCCAACCTATCGCCTCCGCTTGATGATAACTATACCAGATAAATTGGAATAAATAAATAAACAGAAAATTTCACATATATTATGTTAAATTTCGTATTTTTTATGCATAAATATGTATTATCACAAGTTTTTTCCTTTTCCGCTTTATTTTCTTTCTTAAAAAAAAAAAACATTTTATGGTTAAATATTAATATGAAATTAGAATATATAAATAGTCAAAGAAACCAATCTAATATAATAATTTGTAAATGCTAAAAGTATTTCATTAAAAAATCGCAACGCCAATGTTTATTAAGTATTTCATTACTAAATAAATATTTAAAAAAAACTTTAATAATTACAATGAAGCCATCTCTGACGTCACACTTCCTTCCCCTTCCATATCTCAACTCATCTCATCAACTTCTCTCACCTCCGCAGCTAACTTTATCCTCCATCAGTTTAATTGGATGAAGTGCGATTGTGTCCTATGCGAGGTACTAACCAGAACAGGGAACACTATGTAGATGCCGACACAGAGCACGGAACGCAGAGTGTTGCATATATCAAGAACAATACACACGAGGTACGCTCTGTACGATCCTTAGAGGATTATTAATGCTCAACTTCAAAATTACTTCCTTTCCACCTTTTCATGCATACTTTTATTCATATTTTTCTTTTCAGTGCTATAATAGAACGGCGTATATTAACAAAAAATACTTTGATACAATTAAAACACAATTACAAAATATAACATTAAAAGAATAAATTACACCTGAGATACCAGCAAGGGAACATTGTTCTGTATAAAAAATAAATAATACAAACATCGTAGAAGTATAAATAAATAAAATAAATAAATATGTGTATCCACCCTACAAAATGCAAAAAGAGATAGATATCAATTTCATAATGGTAATTTCCTCCAAATCACTGAAAAAAATAGCATAAAATATTTAGGCATAATAATTGAAAAAAAACAAAATTGACCGATCAAATAAATATTTTTGTAAACAGAATGAGTAAACTTTTATGTGTAATTATTAAATTAAGAAATAAATTAACTATCGAACAATTAAAATAAATTTACTTTGCATTAGCCCAATCCATATTGCAGTACGGAATAATTAGATTGGGTGGTGCTTTTAAAACAAATATTTTACCGGTTGAAAAATACAAAAAATAATTAAAAAGTAAAAATAAAAAAACTTCTACTTTTCCTGGATTTTATATATAAAATCGTTATCAAAAAGAATTGGTTTACTATAATCCATAAAGACAACATTAATTTTAATGGAAAAAAATGAATAAAAAAATGTGTTGTTTCTACGTCACAAAACGTAAGTGCACGACCTATAACATCTGGTAACACTTTAATTCCAAAATTAAAAACAACTACAGCTCAAATCATGCTAACAGATGAATATTTTTGTTTAAAGAAATGAAAAAAGGAAATAAAAAGTGCCGTCAGGAATGCAACATACGAGTATTTAAGAAAAAAGCGTAAAGTCATATGTATATATTTTTTTGTGTAGCACTAGTTGAAAACATAGTTTATTAGTTTTTTTGTAGTTTATATGTTATACCAAAAATATTAATAATGAAAAATAAAATAAACAAATAAATGTAAGACGTCGCTCTCCATAATGTACACAAGATTTTTTTCTTTTACGTCATGGAAAACGTCAATGTAAACATATGTATAAAATTTATATAAAAAAACGTATTTAGTGTTAATATTTTATATTTTTTTATCTGAAATAAAAAACGAATAAAATTCAACACCCATATATTTTTATGAGATAATTTTTTTTAACAGTAACAGGTGTATAAAGGACCTTAGTCTTATTGTTAAATTAAGACCTAAATATTTTAGAACACAAGAAAAAAGCCACTTTCATAACATCAGGAATAAAAGTAAATTAAATATTCCATTGACGAAACGATCATTTGTACGAAGAGAGCCAATATGCATGGCAATCAAAACTTATAATAAGCTTCCCAAAAAACTAATGGGAATGACTTTTTAAAAATTATTTCAAGAATGCTTAAAGTGTTTCTAACATGTTCCTGTAGTAAAAATAAATAATTAGAAGCAATCGAATAAATTAAAATGTATTAAATGTAAATAACGTAAGCAATAGACACCATAACTTTTATAATGTTTTTACAGTTGGTATTTTCTTAATTTTTTTTTAGGTACTTTATTATTTAATTTTTCGTAAAATTGTATTTTTTTATTTGTTTTTGGCCAAACTGTAAGAAACGTAGCGGCAAGAAGTCCACCATTTAACCGTGTATACGATTACCTTTGTTTTTTTATATATTTTTTGTATTTTATAACCTGAATATTATGGTTAATTTTTTAATTTTGTTATTTTATTATATTGTAATCATTTTTAAAAATATTTTGCGAGAACCTTCACACACATATACTTAATACATGTACAAAATACAAGTGTCAAATATCATGCCACAAAGTGAAAAATATTTTTGATTTAAAAACACATATATTTATTTAAATCATCAAGTACAAAGAAAATTTTACCTTTGCGGAATTATTGTTGAAAACAATAACTTTCAGCCAACCAAAAAACAGACTGGGCAAAAAAAGAGTTGGTCAAAAATTTGTCCCAAAAACAAAATGTATATCAAAAGATGCATACATGAAAAAACCTAATTAATTGGAAATAACAGCAGTTTTTTAATGGGAGGATAAGTCTTTTACTTATAAATTTAAATTCAAGAACATTATGGTTTCCATATTCAAGAATGAGGAATGTGGAATTCAGTTGATGAGTTTGAAAGGAGAGAGAGAGAAAAAAATATTTTTGAAAAACAATAAAATGAAGTGAGGTTAGGGTTCCAAGGATTTACAGTAATGTTTCAGGAGTTTCTTGAAGGTGGCTAGAGAAGGTTTATTTGTTATACGAAGAAGTAGCTCATTCCAAAGTCTAGGACCCTGAACAGAATAAGAATTGCTTAAAAATGATGTGCTATGTCGAGGAATGGAAAGTGTTCTCTCCTGAGATGAGTGAAGTGAAAGAGCATGATCAGAAAGATAAATTAAATTTTAAGCACGATGTAAACTAGATTAGTACAGAAAAGACAATCGAAAAGATCGGGAGAGATTTTTTTTAGTTGTTTCCTTCTCATATCCTCACTAACACCCTCACGAGCATTCTCACAACTGAAATTAAGTGAAGATACGTCTGCCTCGTTGTGTAGTGGTTGACTCGTTCGCCTACCATTCTTGAAGTCCGGGTTTGATTCCTGGCAGGGCGGAAGAAAATAAAGATCCTCAAGGTTTTTAAACGGCTATATTTTATTGTTCCTGGACTGGCACCTGAAGCGTAAGACTCATCAAATTACCCCCATGTTGTTACATGAAGGTGATCTAACTTCGTTGCATTTGGTTTATCAACGTAGCGCTCTATGCACCATTGCCTGTAGAAAGGGGAATAATGATGATAAATATTCCAAGTAAGTAAGATAAGTAATTTTTTGTTTTGTACACCATTTTGTGAAAATGACCTAAATTATATTTTTATGGTATTTTTTATGATCAATATAGTATAAAGTTTCCACAAACCAAGTGTTGTAAAATTTCCATTAAATATAAACGTAAAAATTGTTTTTTTCAATAAAAAATGGTTTCGTTTAGAATCACCTTAAATTAGCATCTGACAAGGTTTTTCTTTATTAATGTTTATTGTTTTGGCGTTTTTGTTTACTAATCATTGTATTTTTTTTACCTTTTATTTTCTTCATTGTACTAGTAGTTTAACGAAAAATGTTGAATTTGTAACATTTATAAGGTTTCGACAAATAAAGAAAGATTTTTCTGGGTTGTATATTGTTCTGGGAAACCTTTGAAATGTGTCATTTACTTTTTGTTAAACACAAGAAAACTTGACAAGCTCCCAATTAAAAAAATAACCAATTGGCAAGCCGTATAAAATAACGATTCTTTTCCTTCAAATTAAACGATAAACGAAACACTTCAGGGCCTCAATTACAAATAGACGACAAAAGATTTACCAAAGATGGTCAATTGCAATTTCCGTCTATACTTTTGAAAAATATTAACACAAACAGTGCTCAACGTATTTTGGTAATTTTAATTGTTTTGAGAATAAACACAATTTATTTTTAAAAAAAAACATCAAAATAATAGCAAAGGTCCGAAACATATAAAAAAAATATATCGATAAAAAAAACGCATTCATTTAACTAATAAATAAATAAGAAATACGTTTAACCGGAAACAAGAATAATAATTAAATCTGAAAAAAAGAAATGCATTGTTGATTAGCAAAACGTCTAAAAAAATATTATGAATTTTTTATAAATAATTTTAAAAACACGTATCTAAAAATAATATAGAATAATAATTATGTTTATTTTAACAGCGTGTACTAAGGGGGATAATATACTTATAACCAATATATATTGAATCAAATAAAAATAATACTAAAATTTAACCAACAATGCAATATATACGAAACTGGAAGTATACAAAGATAAGATTGCCAATGAAAAGAAAAAAATGAGTCAAAAACTTATTGCACAAGAGAATAAAACTGTACAATTAGTAACCCAAAGAAATAAAAGAAATACATATATTAAAAATCAATAAAAAAATTCTTGATTGATAAACTTTATTATGAACTATCATTTAAAATTTATATTAGTTCTCAAGATCTTATCAACAAACTTAATAATTTCATGGAGATCTGTCACAATAGATCTTCTCCGGTCGCAGTGAAGTCAGGAGCTTGTAAAACACTGACCCCCACGTTGAAGAATAAGAATGAGAACGGAATATAGCGTAAATTAATAAAATAATTGGTCGTTAACTAAAAATGCCAACTAATGATATGAACCCTATCTTTTCTACAAGCAGCCTTCGGTCTACAGATGTCCCGAAAAAATGGTGAAAGCTCACCGTCTTTTAAAAAATCCACCGACTCTATTCAGCGGAAATTCAGAAAGTTAAACTATCCTGGGACAAAATAAAGGAGGCGCAGTAACACTGCCAATAGAGAAGACTTGTGTTTGTCATAAGCTCTGTACAGTGAGTGAAAATGGTTAGTAGTGAATGATTAAAAGAAAGATTTTTATTACCGTGATAAGAAATAGGATATAGATGGCTGTGGGAGAATTCTCTAAAATCAAAGACAGTGACGTGGAAAAACTTTAACAAACAACGAAAAAGTTGATTCAACCGTAGCACTCCAGCACGGAGACGATTGAAACTTGTTGCTCGGAAACTGTCGATAACGAATTCGAATGTAGGGAAAACGACACCATTTGTGTGGTTGCAATTTTTAAGAGCTATCATTACGCCATCTTGGAGTACTCGCAGAGGCGGGGTAGATCTCCCTGTTAACTGATTTCCCGTGGGCGCGATCGATTCGACACACGATACGGGTACACGACACGCCGCCGCCGGAGGCAAGAGCGATGGTTAACCAAATTATTGAGCTGATCTGATCGTTCGTAGGAAGTGACTAAGAAGCAAATAAATTAATTTGAGAATTACTCTTAAAGAGCATTAAAATTTACTAGAAAAAATATTTTAATACTCAAACGTATAGAAAATTACACGTAAAAAAAGCATAAACGTTTTTTCAACTCGATTGAATGAATTTGTTAAAGCTCATAAACACATAAATAATGTGAATCTTAGCTGGTTTACATAACAAAGTATCTGATTTTTCACTAGTCCGTGTCCCGATTACAATGGGAAGTCAACAGGGTTGTTTTCAATTATTAATAAAATAAAATAGATTTTTTTCTACGAAAATGTATTTATTTATATAAAAAATAAGTATACAGTCATATGTTACCTGTAATTTAATATTTTTGAAAAAAAAACATGTGTATATATACACGTTTTTGTAGAAAAAAATCGATTTTACTTGAAAGACAATTGAAGGTAACTCTGTTAATTTGTGATTGTAATGAGGAAGTTCATAGGTTTTTAAATATTTTTATTTGTTAATAGACTGTTAAACTAAGTCAAAATATATTTTTTAAAAATTTTATATATCGTATTATCGGCGCTACGATTTTTCAAAATTTTGTATTTCTGAAATAACTCCGCGTGTAACGTCAGAGGTTCATTTCCGCTTATTCTCATTCAGTTCTTCCTATGGATCCAGAAGCGACAAGCAGACCGGAAATCTTCTATAGCTCTCAGATCATAGGTTGATTCACATGAACCAGTGACGTCATTTAAAGTAGTGCGTTTTTATCAAAATATTTTTTATTATTTTTTCTATACATTTTCAAAAAACTTTGTTTTACAATTTAATGCTCTAATTTTTACCTCGCGTAAGAAAACATTTTTTGTATCCAATTTCCCGTAGGGCTGAAGTTCCTGATTGGGGTACAGAGCTGGTAATTTAAACGCTCTCGCAGCTGTAGGCTTTTAGAACGCGTATTTGCTACGTAAATCACGCTATTAAAGCATTCTCTGCAGTCGCGAGAGCATTTAGAATAGCAGCCCGTATGTGAATTGCTAGCAATTTGTTGACAGTTTGTCTGAGCTACGGATCGAGGACTAAAATTGGAAAAACTCAAAAGGGTTTATCAGAGAAACACCATTTGCTACTAGAAAGCGGACTACATTATTCCTTCAAGGATAAGTAAGCTTTAAAAGTGAACTGTATCATTGCTAATTAAGGAATTCTACATCATCGTTCGAATCCAATTAGGCAGAGGACACTGTATTGGTGCACCAAATGCAGCTAATTGTGATTATATTTTACATACAGGTAAGGTGGATAAGTCTTACGCTTTAGGTGACAGTTCAGGGAAAATTAAAGATTGCAGTGTGAAACCACCCTTTCAGCCAATATTTTATATCAAACTTGCCAAGAATTGATTCCAAGATCTCTAGCATTGTAGGAAAATACACCAACCACGCTGATTAAAAAATATTTATCTTTTAAAAGGGAGAATTTTGGTGCGAAACGTAAAAAAAGTGAAACTATTAAAAACAAATAAGTTACCGTTTGGAGAAAAAAATATGTTTTATTTTATTAAAATTTACCTTTAGGTATTTATTTTTGAATATAGTTTGGAAAAAAAAAACTTACACTAAAGTTTTTTAATCAGTTATTTTTGTTTCGTAGAAAAAAATGTAGACAAAGTAAATGAATTTTATTATTTTTAGAATGTTTAAGCGATTTGTGCTTAAAAACTAAAACAAATTTGGTAGATATAACACAACTTAAACGTATTAAAATTATTCGATTAGATTTCCAATAAACTGTTAGTGAACCCTGAAAAAGGTAGAGTGTGAGCTAGAAAGGGGTGAGAGGTGGCCTCACGTTGGGCGCCAATAGTACGGGTAGCAGGACTGGGGAGGCACGGTGAAGGGTGAGGAGCTGGCGACAGGGTTGGGAGGGAAAACAAGGGGATGAGGAGACCTCATCACAGAAGTGTCATCTCGCTACACATAGGCGCCTCAGATACATCTAGTCAAACGGTTCACATGTTGATTTGCATGAGTGACTTGACAAAAGTAAGGTTGAACCCTATTCTTGGTAGAAAGAATCGAATAAATCATAACCGGTTGTGGAAAAAGATTAAACCTGTAACCGATTATAGCCATGGCGCTTTTAACATAAAATGTTAACAACAAAAAATAAACAATTCCTCATCCCTAGAACCTATCGATTTAAGTAAGAAACTTCTAGATGATTTTTTAAATATTTTCATTATTATTTTTCATTTATCTTTTTTTCAAGTAAGTTTTTTTTTGTTCTATTCATATTAACGTGTCGGGTACATTGACATATCATTACGCAGTGAGTCCTCAAAAGTGACACTTTACTCATGCCCAAACGCTTAGTCATGCCCAACGCGTATTTAGACGTTTTTAAACCGCCAGCCAGCATATTATAAAATTTAGAGTTGAAACCAAAATGCCTTTTCGTGTCATGAAAAAGTGCAAACACCTTTCGGATTGAGTAACTTTTCATTTGTAAATATTTATTCATGAGTGATTAACAAAGTTTTAAATAATTAATATTCAAATATAAATATGTTTTTTTGTAAACGTCAGAATCGTGAACGTTTTATTGCTTACAGGGCCTGCACTGATAGGAATAAGTTTTTGAAATATAATAAATGTGAGTAAATATTATTTTTAATCGAGAGAAATTAAATCAATGGATCCAAATTATAAGGAATTTAAGAGTATTTATATAATTGGAATCCACCAAAAACTAATGTCGATTGTTAGCATTAAAATAAAATCTGTTTAACACACCAAAAATGAGTATCCTCTCATTTTTGGTAGCATGTGCATGCTCGTTGAATGCAGCTCTGGTGTAAATAAACAAACTCAGTCTCTATGGGTGCATCTTCATATCACTATATTTAAAAATATTTTTCTCCGGTGTATTGACATGTCGATGGCCATGTTTTTTTTTACTGTGTTTCTAATTTTGTGTAATATTTTTTGAGACATGTTTATGCGAGAATCCTGAGCGGCATCCATTTTAAAGACTCTCATAATTTCCCAGAAATTATTATTGAGAATAACATTTCGGTGCCCTCCAACATACCCATCAGAACAGTTGTTCCAATACATGAAGGTGCTGGATATGAGACAACTGAACCTAAAAGAAGCCTTACACACTTCTGGTCGAACAATAAGGAGACGTCTCAGCAAAATGTCCGTACGAGGTTTTCCCAGAGCATGAATTATGTCATACCCAAAACCCGTACGGCTTTCGCTCAGAGACATCTCTCATTTATCGCACCGAGAGTATTCAATATTTTGAAAGAGCGTATTAAGCTCTCAAGGACAAAGAATTTTCAAGAAAGTAGTTAATGTCTAGATTTTCCTTAGTGGGAGGGATTTTAGTAGGAAACTTTTTGATGATTTTCCGAATGTTTGAGTTTATTGTTTACCATATTGATGTGCCATATATATATTTACATAGTACAACAGAGATGAAGAACATTTAAGAGAAGGTAATATAGAAGTCTAGGCATCTACAGGGTTTAAGTGGCCACTTTACACACTTTGTAACATTCACCATTCTGCCCATATTTGAACATCTATATTCCTTTAATTCGTTCATCTATTGATGTTTGTGAAATTAAAGAGCTAAAACCTTTATTGATGCGGCTGAGATTCATCTAATTGAATTATTTCACCTACATACTAGGCAACGCCTGAAAATGTTATTTTTAATATGGGCAGAATGGTAAATGTTACACAGTGTGTAAAGTGGCCACCTTAACCAGCCATTAACAGGTCATGTAGATGCCTAGGCTTCTATATTATCTTCTCTTAAATGTTCTTCATCTCTGTTGTAATATGGGGATAATTGTAGGAAGTTGAATCCAGCCCTTGTCTACAAAAATTTGGACAAACTCGAAATATTGTTTATATATATGTATTTAAAATATATATATATATATATATGTTTCTGATTCTATATTTGTGGTGATATGCTCATGTGTCTGTGTCAACTAATTGCTAGTCCCATCTTAACACAGGACTTTTAGTCCCATGGAGTTAGGACTTGTCTCAAATAATGAACAGTAAACTTATGTATGTAAATAAATAAATAAAAAATAAAAAAACAAGTCCAGAACCTTACTTACTGCCTTTGAAATGATAGGCCGTAGTCACTATACAACGGGGCAGTTTAGTTTAACAAAGTATTTTCATTATATGACTGATTCATAATTTTCGTATTTTCACGACCATTCATCGGTAAATATTAATATTTTCGTGTACAAACATAATACCGAAACCGGTTTTGGTAATATTTCAGCAAGAGCAATGATTGAAGTGCGGGAAGTAGCTTTCAGTCAAAGGGCGGAGGACATATTGGAAGACAAAGTTTTTTAATTGAAACAGGCAAAGTTTGATTTATGTTTCCGACGAAACAAATATTGCGATCAGATATTAAATATCGTATTTTGAATTCATCCCCAATTCGAATTAGATGCGTTTATGTGCGAAGGAGCTAAAGGCCAATAAATCAAATGAATATTTACAAAATAAATTACTTTGTTATATTTATATTTGAACATAAGATTTTCTCACCTTAATTGTTATCTTTTATTTGTCCTCTTAGATATGTTATGTTTCTTTTTTACTTTTTTGCTGTTTTTTTTTTATTAATATTTTACTTTCACCAAGTTAAGTTTTAATTATTCAACTTTATTTCATATTACGAGTATATATTACATAATAAATTGTTCACTGCTGTGATTATTTCTGTAAAACTTTTTGTTGTAAAAGGTTTTTTAAACCGTTGATATATAAATAAATACAACAATGTTACAGTAGTAGCCGCTCGATTGTGGAATAATCTACCCACTAATGTTAGAGACGCCCCTTCATTATTTACATTTAAGTCAAGATTGAAATGTCACTATCTAAATATTTAAATTGTTACTTTATCCTTCTTCTTTTTTTCCCATCCCCTCTCCTCTCTTCATAGTATAGTGTTATTTTTTTTTTATAAATATATATTTATTTTTGTTAATCTTTGCTTTTAATTTTTGTATAAAATTGTAAGATTCAATATGTCCATGTATTTATAATTTTCTCAAACTGAACGGTTTGGGTAGGTAGGAAGAAATTGCCTTAAGGCAATATGCCCGCCTTTATATGTATGTATATTTATTGTATATGTATTTAAAGTGTCAAATAAATAAATAATGTTTTGAGTATGTCCAAATGCTTGCAGACTGGCTGGTTTTCCTCCCTAGGGAATTATCCATATTTAAATTTGTTGCAACAGAGTGGGAAAACATTTTTGAGGAGATAATATGGAAGTGTAGGAATTTACAGGTCTTATGAACTGTCATTGGCTGGGTCAAGTGGCCACTTTCACACTGTGTAACATTCACATTTCCTCAACACAAAAGTCAACTGATGAAAGGGTTTTGGAAATGTAGACGTTTAAACATAGGCAGAATGGTGAATGTTACACAGTAAAATTCTTTTGTCTCAAAAAAAAAAAAAAATAATGACAATTTCCTAGACTTCCATATTCCCTTCTCAAAAATGTTTTCCCTTTCTGTTGAAATAAATTTAAATATAAATTTCTTTTTTACGTTTATGTACAAAAACATTTCTCCACAACATCCACATCGATTTTGAAAATACAATTAATTATTCTAACTTCATTTAATTTTTTTTTATCGGTATTCGTAGTGAGTGATGTTTCTCTATTGATTAGCCCTGTTTACGTCTAGATATTTATATTTTCTTCTGATTTAGGTCCCCTTTTCACACGAATCACATTAATTACATCTATCGTTTGTCTGAAATAGAAAAGTATAAATATGGCGTTTGAATCATTAAAGTATCAACCCCTTCAGTTTGAATTGGCCGGTTTGTTTTGCAATAACCGTCGCACGGTGTGGTAAATTTGGACAGAAGAGAAAGTTTGCATCGCTTGTTCTGCCGGGACAAACCACCACAACCGGGAACCGGATAGATAGACGGAATCACAAAAATATCACCGCAGATGTTAATATGAAAACTTATACAGCGAAGAACATCTCTTCTCCAATTTACATCAGAGATTTCAACACAAAAGAAATACAAGTATTAACAAATAACTACACAGATGGAAAACATTGAAGTTGTGGCATTTACAGGGCTTATCACCTGTCATTGGCAGGTTTAAATGCCCGCTTTACTGACTGTGAAACATTCACCATTTTGCCCATAAGTATTTAAACATCAACATTTCTTAAATTTTTCCATCTGTTGATTTCAAACTAACCTTTGAGGCTGTAGTCTGGTAAAACGAACGCAAAATTAGAATATCATTGATTTTGAAAGTTTTTTTTTTATCGGGCTATATTAAAAAAAATAAAAAACACAAATTAGATAAAAACAATATTTTTTTGGTAAGGGCTGGTCTGAAGATCATAAAAAAGTCAATAAGATATTCTTTTAAATTGAATATTACAACCAGAGTTATCTTCTTTTTTCATAAAAAGATAATACAATTCTATAAAAAAAGGTTTCAACTAAAGTATTTCAATAATTTATTTTAAGTATTACCGAAGGCATAATTTTACGTAGAAATAAAGGAAAATGTCACAAAAATGTATGTTATTTAAAATGCTTGTATTTCTTTTCAAAAACAAAAAAATAAAATTTGGCCGCGGCCACTTTCATGTTTAAATTATAACAACAAATTTTAGTTCAATACTTGTCTTTATTGAGATCCCAGATACCTAGGTTCAGTCTAAATTTGAAATGGCGTAATCTGCCGGTCTTAAGGTAATTATATTTTAGTTACGTAAAAAATTTAATTTAATTTTTAACAGAAATACCTTTAAAAATATTGTTTTTATCTAATTTATAATTATATTTTTTTTTAATATTGCGCGACTAAAAAAAAAACATTTGTTCTAAAATGGCAAAATCGTATGATTTCCAAATTTTGCGTTCGTTTTACCAGACTAAAGCCTTAAATAAGCGGCGCAACAACAATGTTTTAAGCAGACAAGCGCCGTGGCGCAGTTGGTAATACGGCTATCAGTAAAATTGGCGTCGGGGGTTCGATTCCCGACAGTTGCAAGAAAAAAATCCAAGAAATATTATTTTCGTAATTGGTCTGGGTGTGTATTTTTCATTACCTCCTTCCATATCTTCTCTATCCTACCCGCTGACTAGGCTCTAAATAAAAGCTTAGCGGGTTATTTCCTAAAATAATAAAATAGTACAAATGTTTGCCAGTAGACTGGGTTAACTAGGGAGTTATTTACAAATAAATTTGTTGCAACAGAGAGGAAAAACTGTTTTGAGATGGTAATTGAAAGTTTAGGCAATGACAGGGCCATGACCTGTCATTAACTGGTTTAGTGACCACTTTACACACCGTGTAACATTCACCATTCTGCCTATGTTTCAGAAAAATCAACGGAAGTGTCGAAGAAATATTTAACATGAGCAGAAAGTTGAATGTTAGACAGTTTGTAAAAGGGCCACTTAAATCAGCGAATGACAGGTTATTAACCTTGTAAATGCCTAGGCTTCCATATTCCCTTCTTGCAACAAATTAAGAAGCAGTGCTTCATTTATTTATTTCCACGTACGTTAGTTGATTTCAGAGACACAGTTAATAGTGACACAACCAGGAACGACCCATGCCTGTGAACCTGCCCCGACTCGCTAGAAAATCCATGTTGAGTTGGGGCACTTGCAATGCATTGCATGATTGTAAAATCTTTCAACGGTGACGTATATGAGGAGGATCGGAGTTAAGAAATTAAAAAATAATGACAATAATAATCGAATCTAATGTTATTAAATTACAAAAATGGACATGGGCTATTGTAGTACACGTAAATACAGTTTTTGCTACCATTCTTGTTTGCTATACGGTTATGAGAAAGAATGTCAATATCCGACAAAAGCCTCCCATATAATTTGCCAAACACACAGTGAAAGTAGTAGAGTTAAATTCAATTAAAATCGCGACACACGAAATTGAACATTTTCAAAGAGTATTGCTTTTTTGTATTTGTAAAACTGATAGGAAGTACATTCACTGTTGATTTAAAAATGTGCATTTCTATTACAGAAATATTTTTTTTTTTTAAATATTTTTTTTGTAAATTAGAAGTTATTAAAAAAAATACGATTCATTTCTTCTTTATAATTATCATTTCACAACATTAAACGATCCCTTTTTAAAATCGGCAATTCCTGGTGTCTCAGAATATGCCAGGTTCAAGTTTATCGTTTGAAAGAGAATTATAATCGGTATTATGATTAAAACTGGTTTTGTGTTTGAAGACTATAGGGACTACTATAGACTATATATATACTTGAAAACAGCTATTTATTTCATGGTGTTCCAATTAACAGATTGCATTTGTGGCCTTATTGATTCATTTTTTACTTTCCAAACGCTAATTTTACAAAGTCCAGATTCAAATTAAGGTACTTTATCTAACATTTAGCACCTGTAGTCTTATTTTTCAAAATAAAACCTACAATTTTCTATCGGGTTGCATACTTTAAGTCCGTATGCGAAAAACTCGCTCCTTTGGCTTAAGTTAAATTTATAGTGCGCGACATGTTCTTTATGAAATTTAAAATTAAACGTAATGTAAATTATATGTTCATGTTATTTCCTAATAAGTAAATATGAATCAATGAACATTTAATAAATAAATAAAACCTAAAAATATACAAATAACGATATTGGTAAATTATTGCTAAATAATAAAGACAAATTACTTTATTAAATAATTCAGGTGTTTACCAATTAAAATGCAATTCTTGGCCTTCTGTTTACGTTGGAATTATGGTGGAAACATCGAGAAATTTTGATATTCGTGTTAAAAAACATTTTATTTATTTATTTTTACATAAACGGCAGAAATAGCCTTCAACATATATATTTATATTAATATATAATAAACATAAACAGGAAAATAACAAAAATGATAAAATTGCATAACTATATCAAAAGTAATAAGTTGGTAAATACACATAAGTAACAAAAAATATTAACGATATATATATACATTAATATGAAAAAGAAAAAAAGAAAGACATAGAAAAAAGTTCAAGAATTATATTGCGAGAGAAAAAAATTAATCAGACTTGTTTTATAACTATCAAGTCTAGAACAAAATATATCAGCCATGTCCTCATTCTGATTACTGATAATATGAGGTGTCTTCACAATAGCGATTTCACCGAATTCGCAAATCACCTAATCAATTTTAATCACGACTTTAATAAAAATACAGGAGTTGAAATCTTACATACAAATAATAAAGGGTTGAAAGTAAATAATATGGAAATATTTCACATTAGGAAAGCTTAAAAAAATAATGTTTCCTTTATCAGTAATAAAAAAACCTTTCAATATAGGCTGTTATACGATGTTCCATTGCAATGGGCACCCTTAACTCATTTAAATCAAGCTCCTCCTTTTATCCCCTCTCTTTTCACTATTTATCAAACAACATTAAATATTCTCATAATCTAATCAGGGCATGTCCTTATTAAAATTCATGTCGTGTCGGTTTTATATTTTTGAGCCACAACTATGGTGAAGGTGTATATTGGGTTTTCCATGTTGGTATAATTGGTGTCCTGACAAAGAGACGGGTACGTCTCGAAACCGGTAGACATAGGAAAGTGGGTGAGTGGTTAAATACAAATATTAAATAACATTTAGTAAAATGTTTGACCAAAAAGTTAATCTTTTTTTTTTATTTATTTAAATTATTTATTTAAAATTCTTGATGGAATTCCATTGTAATGATGTAATAACGTATACTACATAAGAGTTATTAATTTTAAAATACTTGACCAATAAGCGCTTTCACCCTCCAATGGGCATCTTCAGACTGGTGAATATTAAACAGTGTAAGGATAATTTATATAAAACTAAATATTATCTTAAGTGTAGGTACATTTAAAAATAAGTTGAAAAATATACAATACATGCATGATTTGCATTGTTTCTTGAATTTATGTTTCTTCATGTAACTATTGCAATTGGCTTAGGCCGTATTTATAATAAATAAATAAATAAATACGCAATATTTCAATGGAACAGAGTGAGACATGTTATACATATTATATGAAAAACATTTATTGTTAATTAAACATGAATTTTGATAAATCAGCAGATATAATTAAAAAACTCACCTTTATTAACTCCCTTATTTGGACCCTTTACAATGTAATAAAACAATAAATGTTTTTCACATAACAGAATCTTCTCTTAAAGTACACCGCCAACACATGTTTCAATAATTTGTCTAACTCTGTTCCATTGAAATATTGCGTATCGTACCTTTTTCAACGTATTTATAAATGTACCTACACTTAAGATAATATTTAGTTTTATATAAACTATCCTTACACTGTATAGTATTCACTAGTCTAAAGATACCCATTAGAGGGGTGAAAGCGCTAATTGGTCAAATAAATAAGTGAAAGTGTACCAAGTATTTTTAAATTAATAACATATTTGTAAATATAAGTTATTACATCATTACAAAGTTAATGCTTTAAATATTAATAAATAAAACTATTTTGTGTGCATTTTCAGAACACGTACGATGTTCCCACTATATTCTTCCAGCAAGGACTCGCGTACGAGGAAGTTTGTATTAATTTAACGATGGGAGTCCTGCAAGGAGAAAATCGATAGATAGTACTCAACAAGAGATTATTTTCATAGCTACATGTCTGATAGTGCGGCGGGAGAGTTGGACAGAGATAAGGCTGTCACCCGGGGTAACTTTCTATGGAAGGGTCACGCGACTGATAGCCGAACACACCTGATAGTCCCAACAGTCACATAACAGCTGCCTGTTCATTTTACCCGAAATTCAATACACTATTTTTTACGAACAAATATTTGTGTCATATCATAAGAAATCAGCTATTATTGTTATGAATAGTTACGCCATTTACGTCGCATCTTGTAAACGTATTGTATTTTTACTATACACATGGCAGTATAAAAATTAATATTTTTTGAAACGTGAAAATATTGAAGTAATTTAATTAATATTTCACAACAGAGATAAGGAATATTTTAGAGAAAGGAATATGAAATTCTAGGCGTTTACAGGGCCAATAACTAAACAAACAACTCTTACGTAAAATCTCGTTCAGTATTCAAAAGTTTATAAATAAATTTGCATAAAATTACTTAATATTGTTCATTATTTACTATTTTTTTTCTCATGTATCTCTATAATAATGTATACACTTATGTTTATGTATATGTATTTGCATATATGTGTATATATATATATATATATATATATCTGTACATGCATGTATGTATGTGTGTGTATGTATGCATATGCACGTGTATGTATGTGTATATGTTTTTGTACCCATATACCTATGTTGGTACATTCCTTATTTTACTTATTATTGTATCTATTAGTTATTCTTATGCTATCTTTAATTTTAACTAAATGTACATACTTATGTTTCACTGCTGCACTTAAATGTATTTCTAATATATGTAAAAGCCCGTAGGGCATGTAAATTAATAATAAATAAATAATAAATAAATAACAACAGGTATGGAGAATATTAAAGAGAAGGAAATACAGAAGTCTGGGAATTTACAGGGCCTATGACATGTCACTGGCTGCTTGAAGTGGCCACTTTACAAACTAATATTCACCATTCTTATATATGTTTGAACATTCATATTTCTTCAATTCATTCATTCATATTTCTTCAATTTCTTCAATTTTAGTGAAATAAAAGAAAACGAAACCAATGTCGTGAAGAGATTTATCTGATTAAATAATTTCAAATACTAGACAACGCATGAAAACCATTTTTAAATTTTTATACTTCCTTATTAGAAAATTGTTGAAACTCATTAAAACATTTGGGCAAGCTCAAAATATTGCAACTAGTTTAATAAATTTCAATCTTGATTTTAAGTTTAAAAATATCTTATTTAATATAAGTTTGTATTATGTTTAATTTATTAGTAGCTTCAGAATAGGTATTTTCGTGCCTAGTAAAATTGCTAAGGACGCTTCCTTGCAACTTTTGATTGTTGAAATTTTGTTAATTAACAAATGTATATTTTTCATTAATATTAATGCAGCGTAAACTAAATATAGCGCATTTCGATCACGTGTTACATAAATGTAGGGTGTCAACAATAAAATGATTCAGCAAAAGTACTTCCTCCACATATCCAAAACTGTTTTAAAGTTGTTTCTTCCTATCAGTTTCACATATACAAAAAAAAAAGTTTTTTTTGTCAATAAACGAGTTACTTTTAAAACGAGACAGGCGCCGTGGCGCAGTTGGTTAGATGACCAACTGTGAAACTGGCGTCACGGGTTCGATTCCCGTCAGTTGCAAGAAAAAAATCCAATAAATATTTTTTTCTCATTTGGTCTGGGTGTTGTGGTGTATTTTTCATTACCTTCTTTCATATCCCCCTCTATTCCACCTGCGAACAAGCCTAAAAATAGAGGCTTAGTGCGTTATTCCTTAAAAATAATAATTATTTTTATTGAATTTAACTCTACTACTTTCACTGCCCCTTTCAATATAAGTTTGGCAAATTACAAGGAGGCCCTTGTCGGATATTACCATTCATCGTGACCATATTGCAAATACGTATGGTAGCAAAAACTTTATTCGCTATTGAGAAAGAATTGTAAGTAGGTAGGTACTCAGTTTGACAATTTCAACATCCAGGGTTAAGTTAGGTTAGTTTAGATTAAACACACTACTTCGCTTTGATGGGAAAGGACGGCACAAAAAATAACTTCGGTTCATATTCACAGACATTAGCCGATACATAAAATTAAATTTAATACTTTAGTGTAAAACCAACTTGAAATACAAATATTTCACACCAAATTTCGAATCGAATCCGAGACCTCGTGGTAGGCGAATGAGCCAACCACGTCACTACGAGGCGGACTTCGCTTCACTCGATTTCCTCTTTCAAGACTTTTTTACATTAGAGCAACGAGTCAAAAGCACTCGTCCAGGATTCTGATTCTATTTCATGCACATAGCTGTATGAAGTAAAACCTTTGGGGCCTCGTCTTCCTCAGTCTCCACTCGAGAACACGATTTCGATTACTTAAAATTATTCCTAGAGATAAAAAACCCAGTCGACTGCTAGTGCCTACAGTCCGATATCAAAAATATCAAATACTGGAGTTCTATCCAAAAAATGTATTTCAATATTTCAAAATGCGAAATTTCATCTTTCACCAGAGCGTTGGGTACTGTATATGTGTATTTTTTATATTTAAATACACGGCACTGAGTGCCTTTAAAATATTATATTGTATTTCGAAAATAACTCCGCGTGTGACGTCGGAGGTTCTTTTCTGTCAGTTTTTCAAATTGGTTCATTAACTGTAAGCAAACCGGATATTCTTAATATTGGTTGGTTTATATAAACCAGTGACGTCGTTCAAATTAGTGTGATTTAAAAATAATATTTTTTATTATTTTTTTTCATACATTTTCAAGAGACTTTGCTTTACAATTTAATGTTTTAATTTTTACCGCGTGCAAGAAAATATTTTTGTATCCAATTTTCCGTAGAGCTGAAGTTCATTATTGGAGCTCTTAATAAAATGTATCAGCAATAATTTGATATACACATGACGGTAAGATAATGCATTTTCTGGTTCAATTCTTTCTTTTTTATTTTGTTAACATTTTTTAAATCTTAATTTTGCGAGGTACTTTTGATTTTATTATTTTTATTTATTCTGTAGATATGAATTGAAATTTTCGATTTACTAAGTTTTATTTTTTATCTTTTTTATTTATTTTATGTTAATTATTTTATACGTATTCAGTATTATATCTGTTCTCTTTTTATTTGATTTTTAATTAAAACTAATATCTGAGCACCCGATGACAAACTATTATTTTATAGTTTATCGGGACAAAATATATTTTAATACTTTGTTTTCTTTATGATGTATTAAAATTGTAATAATGTGTATATTTTATTGGATAAAGACTGTATGAAAAAAAAGCGCACCTGTCTTGAGACTTTTCATTTTCAAATAAAGTTACATTTTACACATATATTCAAGAGCTGATTAATATTTTTATTTTATTTTCATAAATTTATTGCAAAAATAAGTATTCATATTTAATACTCGGGAAGCAATATGAAACTAGTCAATTAGATAACTAATACGGAGCATCCTCTGGTTAGAATAGTCTCCAGTTAATATGGCTCAGCCAGGAGATTTTTTATATTTTAAAATATAAGTAGTTCTAAACTTATAAAAATTATGGTATTTTAGGCTGTGCCCGTGTTAAACCATAATAATTAACACGGAAAAATAGTTAATTAGAAGAAATAATAACAAGTTGTACAATTATTTGCAGTATTAAGAATAAAAGTCCATAAAATAACTTGAAATACCTTTTAAAAAATAAAAGGATAGATGTGCTCTTAAAAAAAATATTATGCAAAGTTATAAAAACAATCTTGGAAACAGAATAGCAAAGAAAAAAATAGCGATAAGTAAAACTGACCGACTGAAACAAGATTTATATATTATTATTTGTATAAACATGTTTATTCTGATCTTTCCGGCTGTTAATTTTGATATGTTATTCATTGTTTTTATAAATGTAAATAATATTATTAAGTCAGTATAAATATAATCTTCACCAACAAGCTACAAAAAGTGGCTTGGTGGGATTTTAGTTTTAGTTAAAATATAACAAGTGAAATATAATAAGTGAAAGTGAAAATAAATTGAAAAAAAATATTGAATAAAAAATTTTTAGCCGAATCCGAAACCGAATTTTGACTTATGTTCGAGTATCAATTTACATATTACTTATACAACAGATATTCATTAAAACAGTCCTTCAATGTTTTACCTAATTGTTTTAACTATAAAGACATTACAAAAAAGATAAATACGACAGATCTTAGAAACAAAGACAACTTAGAGTCACGGGTCATAAGATGTACCCGAGTACATTGTGGGGAGATCCTTAAGCTCACCATCCACCCGCAGCTGTTATAGAGTCCTGGGGGACTCTATAACAGCTGCGGCAGCGCATATTATGCACGTATTCCTTAGAAATATTTATAATAGGACAGTTATTATAAATATTTCTAAGGAATACAAACTCTATGCAGATTAAGGAGGAGGTAGGAGGATGTATGGACAGATGCCAACACGTCGTTCCCACCCCTCAGGATCTCCTCAGTGCCTCAGTTTTTTTAATTAAAAAAAAATTTAGTGAACCTGATAGTAATAAAATAAAAAGGAATCAATTCATTAGTTACGTAAACTTTGACAAAGAAGCTTGTTTGCTTTGAAACCAGTCGGTGAAAAATAAAAATTAGTTGTTAAAAACAAAGTTGTTTTATTTATTTTATTAAAAAAATATGTATTTACACAAACAATTCACATAAATAAACGTATCCAAATTTACAAAAACAATTTCTTAAAACTATAATAATACAACAAACATAACTTACAAAACAAACATAATAACGGGATATACCCACAGCAGATCCAGACAGCAGGTTTCGGCCGAACAGAAGTTTCGGCGAATTTATGCCCGAAACCGAAACCGCGGCCAAAACTCATTTTAGTGGCTGAAGCTGGCCGAAACCGAAAAACGGAACATCAGTAGGCACTAAATAAAACATTGTCTTAGTAAATTTATTCCCGCATCAATCTCATACAGTAAAATATTCCCGTGAAAAACCTTTTTTTGTCGACCTTGCTAGGAACGGAACCACTAGACCACAAGTTGGTATAACCTTCGCTTCATTTTTCTTTCAGAATTATTACCAGAATCAAATAAGAAATATTCGTCGATGGTTCCCTTCTGTTTGTTCACACACTGATCTGTATTTTTTTTTCACCTTTCACTTATTCTCAGTTAAATATTAGGCAGTAAAAATAAAATTCGTATATTAAAACTGTTTGCTTAATTTACAAACAAAATAAAAAAAACACATATTATGAATTTTATTTGATGAATAACTATAACTATTGTATGTTAAAACTGGTGAAATAATTATCTCTATCGAGACTGTAGGTATTTTCACATTCATAATGCGTAGGTACCTCCTTATCCTTAGAGTAGGCAGGCCTGACGTCGGAAAAGCGCATGTCAGTTTCACGTTGCCTACTGCGCATGCTCGCAGGGCGTGGCGGTTGTTAGACGAACTCACCCTCAATCAGTCCATCGTAGGACACCGTTCGGGGCAGTCGCTAGTTTGGAGGCTCTCCCGACCACCCTATTCCCGTCCTTATAAAAACTTCCAACTAATTTCCAAGTCCCAAACTCACAAAAAAAATCCCACTTTTCATCGCAGATTTTCAAATCCAAATTCAATCTAATCATTTCCTCACTCTTTTCTTTCTTCCGAAACTTTTCGAAATAGTTTTGAAACTTTTGAATTTTCCAACTTCCTCGCCTCACCGGGAAACTGCTGGTTTTCGAAATTTGTAAAATATTCATTAAACATGTATTTTTTCTTAAGTCTTTTCTCTTTATTAAATTAATGATTTGAGTGCTTAAGAGATTTGAAAACTAATTTGTAAATTATCCGTTAAAATTCGTGTTCCGTCGGCAGCTTCGAAAAGGTAAGACTTTAAAATTACTATTTAAATTATGAAAGTACACACAATCATCTCGTTGAATGTTTTTGGCCTTTGAAATGAATTTTATTTTACTTTAAATATTATTTCCAAATACCGAATTTTATAGAATTGTTGTATAAAAATAAATTTAAATCTTTTGAAAACATATTTTTTTGAAACTGATAACGTCATACTTTATGGTTTTTTTATTTATAATATAAATCATAATAAAACAGTTTGTTTTTACCCACTCATTACTTTGTTTTAATAGGTGGTTAAAAACAATTTGATTTATTTAAATTTTAATTATATACTGATAATGTTAATTTGAAATAAAGATGCATCTTTAATTTTCATTCTATTATCAATAAATAGAATTTAGTTCAATAAAATTCTTTTGTATTTTAAACTTTTCATTTAAATTTTATATTTGAAAACTTTGATGTTTATATATTTGAAGTTTATATATGAAATTTTATTCATTTACAAAATTATGGAATGCAAAAAAGATTTTTCTGTTTTTTCTTTATTTAAAATATTCTAGAACTTTATTTTATAAAACATACTTTCTAAATTTGTAATGGAGTTTATATTTTTTTCATAAAATAAATATTTGATTGAAAACAAAATTATTCTTGAACTACTAGGATGAGTTTAAGTTCAATCAGTTAAAAAATGTGAATTTTAAATTTAAAAAAATACAGTTAACCATCATTATTTGGATTTTTTAAAGCAACGTTTTACACCTTAATGATTTATTTATATTAAAATCTATTTCAGGTTTTTATTAGTTCATTGGTCAATTGTATGTCAAGAATTAAACTCGGAAAAAATAACAAAATTTACATGAGAAAAATAAGGTTTATTAATGAAAGAAATGTCTGCATTTTTTCTGTAAAATTGAGTCGACTCCTTTTTTAATCTTTTGAAATATTTATTTTCTATTTATGAAAAATTCCTCAAATATTTTATTTTTTATATGAATCAAGTACATACCTGAATTCCATTTGCATTATTTTCCCGTCAAATTTGTTAAAATTTCTTGGAATTCATTTAATATACCTGAGATCAAGTATCACACAGGTAAACTTAAAGTCACCATCTTAGATTCCTGTTCATATTATAACTCCAGTATTTTGTAATACACATTCCCGCAAAACATATAATTTGTTCCTTGTTTATACACGAAGGGTTGAAGATTGCGTTTATTTCGGATACGCGGTTAAAGGGTGGGATTTTCATACATAATATATATCACATTTCATGTTCATTACGAACACATTACTCACGTTTCACAGTTTCTGTCTTTGAAGAGGGTAATAAGGTCTTCCTTTAAGATTTAAAGGTGGTTCGCCGCATATTTAACTCGCTGAAAAGCCGTTTCAACTACTTTAAATAGCTCAACTGAGAAGGGATGGGGAACCAAATATTCTACACGTATTGTAGGTAAAAACTTAATGAACATTTATCCCGGTATTTATTTTATGATTGAAAAAAATTCTTATGTTCGGAGTTGTTATTACAAAGGTTGTAATAACACAAAAAAATGACTTAGGCATATGAGGAAACACTGACATTTTATAAATATGAATAAATTACAGGATACTTGATTTCCCTGGCCATATATAAAAATGAAAAATGAAATATTATGAAAGTATTTTTTAAATTGATATGAAATTACATTATAATTTTTAAATGACATGTTTTTTTATGTAAACATATTTTAAATATAAAAACTACAAACAACAATTTAGATCATTTTTATGATTTTAAATTCAACATTCTTAACGAGTTTTGAAATCCTATTTTATTTGTGGATTTATTTTGCAAAAGTTTGTTTCATAAAATGATCCTTAAACACTAACCACAGTTTGATAAATAAGCTTCTCTTGAAATTAATAATATAATAAAATAATCAATGTAAAACTAAAAAGCATTTAAAGTCATTTTTTAAAGTATTGAAAAAAATAATACTTTAATAATCAAGTACTAAAACATTTTTTTATTTTCTGAAATTTATAAAATATTTGACTACTGGTTGGTGAAAAAAATATTAAAAGTAAAATGGGTGATTAATATTTTTGGTTTATTGAATTGAATTGCCCTTCTTTGTTTAATTTCACTCATCAGGTAATTGTAAAAACACCTTGTTTTTTTCTGGTAGTACCTATAGTAATAAGAGCTTTTCACAAAATTATCAAAGTAATATTCGTAATATTCTAACACTCCACCCCCTATTATCACATGATCCCAGTCAAGTTTGCGCGTTTAAATGAGGCAACATATTAAATGTCAAATAAGGCTTTGGAGTAAATTGTTCTTGCATTCCAGCTCACATGAATACTTGCGTGCTGGTTTTTTCTTTCCTCCGAGGGGTTAAATAAATTTGCAAGGGAAATTTAATTCATATTCATTTAACCTCATTTCCTTTGATAGCACCTCTATGCGGAGCAAAGGGTAGGTAATGTTTTGCTGTTAAGTGATTGTTTTAATCCAAAGTGATCTGATTTACTAGATTATCTGAAACTACTTGTAATAAAGTTACTGATTAAATTAAAAATACAGCAAGTTTCGACCTATCAAAATACGTTAAATTGATTTTGTGAAATTTTATTTTAATTTGCATTAAATTTAAGCAGAAATTTTGTGTGCTAAAATGTTTAAATATCCCGATATTTGGAATATCATTAATATTAAAATAAATTCAATAAATAAACATAATATTATTCTATCAATATCATCAAAAAAGCGATACCCTTTTTCAAATAAAAATCTAATGATATTGCAAGAACCATCAAACTAGATTAATTAAAATGTATTCCTAAAAACAAAATATTGTGATTTTTGGTATTTAAATCCAAAAACACGAAATCAGTGCAAAATGAAGTATTATTCTGGTATTTTTGATGAATATATTTTAAGTTAATTCATGATTTTGAAAAAAAAGAAATAAACAATTCTGTCATTAATTAATTGTATGATTGAGAGTTATTGTTCCAACCTAATGTAGGACGAATGATCTGAAAGAGTTAGAACTATTTTACGGCAGCGTTAGTAGATTTCCGCCATTCTGTTTAGACAAATGAAACACTTTTTTATTTTTTAATATCGATTAAAAATAAGTTCGTCTTGAAGTATAGCGGCTGTCCGCGTTTGCATAAATTACTTTCTTTTTAAATGTTTTGTTATTTATTTCCGCTTATAAGTAAATATTTAATTATTTGAATATTAATTTACATAAACTTTTATTACCGTACAATAATTTTTAAATATCCATTAATACAAAAAACACAGTTCTTACACTATTTTTCTAATAACATTTTTTTAAAATCAATCAGTTTTCCATAATTCTTCATATTATCAGGCATCTCATCATATAATTGAAATCCTTTATTTATTGAGGTATTTTGCTATTATTTATTAGTTCTTTAGATATGTACATTTCAATTGATTCTAGTACTATTTCACTTATAAATATAACACTATATCGACGGTGGAAACTTTACAGAAGTGCCAGAAAAAAGGTTTTTTTTTCAATCAATAAAGAATCTCGCATTTTAAAATTTTATTTTAATTATGTCAGAATCTCTTCAAAATAATACGCAGATCAATAAAAAAAAAACAATAAATGGCTCCCACGAGTTGCTACATGGAGCTTAGTAACCTTTTTCGTTTACACCGTCGACATTATTACAACAAAATATATTTTTAATTCTGAAGCATAAGATTGATCACCTTACCTTTATGTAACAAAACATCAAGGTAAGATACTTGTAGTTTATTTGTACAGTGCCCTATACACCACCAAGTATGGATACGAGTATGATAATGATGATACAAAACGCACGATTAAGTATTGTTACCACATCTTGAATGTTTATAATCGTTGTAATTATCGATTTAACCCGCTGACCGATACCTTATATCCTGGCTGTGATCCATTATTAAGGGTGCCTTTTCTCACACCTACCGTAGTACAAACGACCTGCTAAAGCTTGCCCCGAGAATTAAAGTCGGGATCACGCTCCAAGTGAATAGAACCCCTAACATGTGGTGAAATAACCAAAATATACAATGTTTATTTAATGTTCGCTTTGGTTTTCGTTCCCTTATTTCTGAATTTGATATAGCAGCAACGAAAGGGTAAATAAAAGAAAGATTTCAATCTTTTTTTATTTACCGGTACATTTTTTTTCGGAGAGGGTGAAAATGTTATATTAAATTTATTGCCATGTTCTAGATATATCGGAAAATATTAAAATAAATTCGACAATTGAATAAAAGTACTTGAATTAATAAAACTATGCGTCGTAAACTTAAGTCAATCTATTATTATATATAGTATCAACTTGGAACTTTTAACCGACAAAAAGAGCATTTTTTAAAGTACCTGCAAGTATTTAATGCGTAATATTTTTATTTTTAAATAATTAAAAAATATTTTTTACGAGAACAGAGTATTATAAAGTTGGTCTGGTTGTTGTCTTCTATTAGTGTCTCTGAACGGACTTTGAATCATGAGGTTTAAGGTTCGAATCTAGTTTTACTACAACTTGATACTTACAACAAAAAAAAAACAAAATCGAAATACTTAGGTTAATTGTAAAAATGAAAGTCTTTTTTTCAATAATAAATTATGAGAATATGAGTGATATTTAAATACAGATATTTGGAATAAACGGTGACCTGTTTAATGACTTCAGCGACATCACCGAGACGAGCATAAATATTAGAAAATTAAATGAGTTCACAACATTAATTAAATGTAACGAAAAAAAATGTGATAAAAAGTTTATAAAAACGATCATGAACTTTTTTATAATAAAGATATCAGCCACAAAGTTGTCGCAAAAGGGATGATACTGATCCCTGGTTATTCAAAAATTTTGGATTTAAATATGGTGGTACTTATAGACTGAGTACGTCTGTTATTTGAATTACAAATTACGATGAACTTGAACAAAAAATCACAATCAAACTTTAATATTTTTTCACTTCAACTCTACGTCGATTTGTTTTCAGTTGAATTGTCACAAAGTATTGACTACACAGATAACATTTAATTAGTAAAAATAAAAGCTTTGTTTATGAATGGTAAATATTGTCAACAATGTTTTGAGTATATCTTAATGTTTGCAGGCCGGTTGGATTTCTTTCCTAGAAAGTTATTAAGATACAAATTTATTCCAACAGAGAAAAAAACCTTTATGAGAAGAGATATGAAGTCTAGGCATTTACAAGGCTTATGACTGGTTTAAATTACCATATTACGCGCTGTGGGTCATTCACCATTCTGCTTAAACTTTTTTTAAACATCCACATTTCCTCAAATTTTCCATCTTTTGACTTTTGAGAATTAAAATATCATTTTTATTTTTTTAAATTTATTCATACAAATACATACACAGTACAAAAAAATATAATAATAACGTATCCTAAACTTTATGAGGCTAAGGGCTATGTGTTGAGTTGGGATACAACAAAATAGAAAAAGGAAGCACGTGTATAACTAAATAATAACAAAAATAAAAAGATTATAATATTATATAAACATACATATATTTCAAAAGGCATATGGACAACACGCTTAATACAAGTAGTATATAAATCTATGGAATATCTCGCAGTGGCACAATAGTCTCTTTCCTTAGACAAAATACAGAATTGTACACTCTTTCTGAAAATGGCTTTCATTTTGGAGAAATTAATATGTTCATCCAAGACATTGGACAATCTCGGGGTCACAAAAAAGAAATTCCTCTGAGCAAACGTCGTATGTGTTTTTGGAATGAAATGATTCAAATTACAGGAAAACTTCGTACGAGCATTCTGCTGAGATCTACTCTTGTACCCGCTTGGCTAAAAATGTGTCAATGACTCTTAAAAAAAAAAAAAAATCCAATGTCCAGTACCTTCATGGATTGGAACAATAACAGGTGGAAAAGTGAGACTGAAACCTTTGTAAATGTTAAACTGAGTAAATACAAGGAGGTACGTGCTATAACGTAAAACTGATTATATCGTGTATACCCACGCAAAAGCAATGCCTATGTGGTATTTTTTTCTTAGTATTTTATTGTTTTAAACTGTATAATGTTAGATTTTATTCAAATAATAAAAAAATATTAAAAAAAAAAAAAAGTTAAATGTACAGATGAACAGTTGTGTTTTTTTTTAAACGCGTTAGATCCACAGTGAACGAGTATAAGAAAAGAATATTAATAAAATACTGTATTGCGACATACGGGCCAGAAGTGCATAATTAATGGCAGGTGGTGATATTATCGCCAGACTGAGGGCATTACATGATTGACACCGGCCACGTGACACAGCGAACGAGTTCACATTTTAATACGAAGAGTCACGTTTATAAAATGAGGTATTATTTTGAATGTACACTTTTTTAACCCAACTAACGGTAAACAGTTTCTTTTACCTTCTAAATAATGCGTTTACAATTTTTAAAAAGATTTTATACATTTAAAACTTATTGGCTTAATTGACACGGCGCGGCGCGGTAAAATAAGGGAGGATGGAAATTAATTTATATTTTTGTATTTATTTAACATCTGTCGGCCTCGTGGTATAATATAATGCTCAGCACATTTGCCTACCATGTCTCGGGTTCGATTCCCGACATGGTTAGCATGAAATATTTATTTAAAAAAAGTGTTTTTACACTTGAATATTTCACTTATTTATTTTATTAATTTATTTTATTTTATTTTATTTTTGCACCACAACAGGCCAGGTGGCCCAATTACAGTGATGAATTACATCACAGAACACCCAGGCTTAAGAAAAATCTTATTTAATATTTATGTTCTCACCGGGAATCGAACCCGGAACCTTCTGTATGGGAGTCAAGCGTCTTGACCGCTACACCACGGTGGCCGCCAATTCATAGTCCCTGGACTGGTACCTGAAGCGATACGCTGAAAAAATGATCAAGATACGCTGCGATTGGTGTACTAATGCAGTGCCCTATGCATCATTAGGTGCGGAAAGGGAATGACGATGATGGTGATTTATTCAGCATCATTCCGCAAAAGGAAATCGATTGAAGATTAGTAGAACCTATAGTGTACTGGTTATTGCGTTTGCCTGACATAAAAAAATCAAAAGTTGGCCTTTGTGTTGTAATGACTAAGACACTTGACTCATGCACGAAAGGTTCCGGGTTCGATTCTCAGTGAGAACACAAATAATTATAAGATTTTTTTCAAGTCTGGGTATTTTGTGCTGTAAATCACCAATGTAATTGGGCCTCCTGGGGTGTTGTGATGCAAAAAAAATTTACATTAAATTAATATTAATCCAGCTAATATTATTTTATAATTTTCAACATGAAATGGGCCATAATAGTAAGTACTACTACTATTAGATGGGCGTTAAGGTTATTTAAAAGAACTAGCAGTAACAGTTAATGTTTAAAAAAAAACTTTTTTGTGAAACAGTTTAAAAATAACAGCTTAGAACAGTGTGGGCAAAAAATCTGGTACAACCAGTTATTTACTTACTTATTTACCGAGTACAGACTTTAGACCTTGCCATTCCACCAATGTGCAGTGACCGACATCGCTTTGTCAGTGGCTATCCTCAAATCATCCTCTTCACAAGTCAGCCGCATTTGTGAACACCGCAGCGAATGAGGATCATCCCGCACCTCTCCACAATCGCAGTTCGTGTCATATCCCTCAAAAAATTTCCATCCCTGTTGGTTATATTTGCACCTAGTCCCCCCTACCCTGAGTCTGTTGAGAATTTTTCACGTAGGGTCCAAACGGCGGTGTTTGTGCTTTCAGAAGGCGTTACGATCCTGAGCCTATCGTCGAGTTACAAAATCTCTCAAAATTCTCTCTACAGAATCTCTCTGCATTTTTCTGCAGAGGTCGTTAAGTCAGTTGTGACTTTGAGAAAACTCTTTCTCGATCGAGTTGCTGAAACTGTTTCACGAAAAAACCATTTAAAAAATTAAAAATAGTTAGGATATTAATAATCTGCTTCGTGAAACTGTTAAGCATAAAATGTAAGCTAAAAATAACGAAAAAAAAAACATGCATTCAATAAGAAAAAAAACATTTAATATTTAACAGTATTAAATCATTATCATACTTATCCACATTTTATCATTCACTAAAAAGCAGCATATTTTAATAATCAATTACATGAACGCAAAGTGATTAGTCTTACGTTTTAGGTTTCAGTCCAAAGAAAATGAAATATTTCAATGAAACATTCCTTTCACATACCCGAAAACCGCTTAAAAGACCAAGGTTCTTTCTATCGGTGTTGCTCTAAATAACTTTTTATTTTGTAAATAAACGAGTTGCTTAATATTTTTTAAAAACCGCGCTTTCATTGCCTAGTATTTAATTCAGTTAGAAAAATCATTTCCACAAAGGCATTTAAGTATTTAAAGTGAAACAATATTTGCACTTTTGTGGGCTTATCGCTTAAGAAATTTCTTCCAGGCAACCAAAAAACAGACTGGTCGAAAACAACACCGGTCAAATTTATATAATATACTAAAATTATATATTTCCGCATTGAGGCTCTTTTTGGAGGCAGATAGGGCTTGTAAAAACTTAATACCATGAATAAAATATTTCAGTGTAAAACAACCATTAGAACAAAAAAAAATATGTCCGAAAAATTAAACGAAACCTTTACTTTGATGGCAGGTAAATGCGCAAACTAAAAAAATTAATTCACGAAAGGGTTTAAGTTACTTTGATAATGTCGTAATAAGACAAAACACGTGGTGAGTTAATAATAAAAAACCTTTTCATTCTTTTTATTAGGTAAAAATGAACATGGTACAGGCAAACGCGTAAAGTTTGTAATGCCGCGTAATAACTACTTTGTTTTGAAAACAAAATACAATGAAGAATCGTAGGTTAAACTTTCATTTGAAAATATTGGCCTATACGTACTTAATTCAAACAAAGCGTTATTCGATAACGTTAAGCGGTGTTACAAATTGGTGACGTTTATTGTTAAACATTGCGCCCGCATTGCAAACTAACTTCTAGTTTAAATTTAATTGTTTCTGTCGGGTTTCGAATCATAATACTTTTACCTGTGTGCGACGCGACTATAACCAACTACATACGCTTGAAGCGGATATATTAATTCTCGAAAGCTGCTATGTTCTAACTTTTTTAATCAGTTTAGTTATGAAATTTATACGATTTAATAAACTGTTTATTACGCTCTTCTTTTTTTAACTTCTATCTGCATCATTCGATGGGAATAAGCTTGAAAAAACTGTTGTTTTAAGACAAGACACAGATCAGAGGCCAGAAATAAAAGTTGATGGCCAAATACTACAGGTCTGTTCAAAGTTTTGTTGCCTTGGCTCAACAGTGTCTGAAGATGTTCGAGGATGGAGGAGTTCGTTAGACCAAGAGATAAACTGTAGAATAGGAAAAGTAGCCACATTTGAAAAGCTCCAAGATTGAGTTTAGGAAAATAATAAACTTAATATTTACGAAAGTACAAGTTTATCAAGTCTGTGTTCTTAGCGCGTTCCTATTCAGACACTAAAAAAACAAAATCAACGCTTTTCATTTGCGATGTTTGTGGCGTATTCTTGGCGTCACGTGGTAGAACAAAGTGACAAATACAGGTGTACTCACCCGTACTCGGATGTCTTCGGCGATGGTGATCTAAAAACAAAGACGTTTGCGATGGTTCGGTCATGTGGGTCGAATGGAGGCCGGCCAAGTACCAAAAGATACTATGTATGGAGAGCTTTGTGATGCTAAAAGATCCCACGGTGGTAAGCAATTGCGATTTGAAGATGTCTGTAAACGTGGCATGAAAACTTTTTGCATAGACGCTGATCATTGGAAAGATCTCGCCAGGGATAGAGATGTGTGGAGAGGAGACGTAATGGAGGGAAGAGCGGCACACGACGACTTCTGACTGGAAAGTCTGAGACTTAAAAGACTGCAAAGAGGGCAGCTACCAATCGGAGCCCCCCCACAACCTCGAAATGTGAGAAATGTGGCCGACTGTGCTGGTCCCGTATAGGACTATATAGATGCACTCACCAGAAAAGCTGTTTTTCCCAGTCTCCAAATTAAGTATACATCACCATCGTCTTTCAAAGACGGACGATTGCCATATAGATAGATCTACATCAAATTACGCATATGGAAATTAATCGGTTGCACTAATCGCAGCGTATCAATATTATTGGTCTAACGAATATCAGTTGATAATCATGTAATTAACACCGCTAATTTAACACAATTTAAACTAATTTTCGATTTGGAATTGAATGAAGGGTGTCGAAGTTGTGCCATTTTTGAAAATAATGAAAGTTGATAATATTAGTTGATGTTTTAAAATTCATAGAAAAAAGCATAATAGAATAGGATTTTTGTTCACAATATCCAACATAAGTTTTCCATGCAATTTGTCTAACTGACAGCGAAAAGAGCAATAATTGAAAATCAATAGAGTTAAATTCAATTAAAATCGAAGTTTCGAAAAAATTTCTCCGGTTCAAAAATTTTAAACTGTTTTTTACCGAGAGAGAATATAAACTTTAATATTTTTTTTTACAAAAACATTGAATTTAAAAAAAATAGTGGTAGGAGAATAATTTCTAAACTATCTTTTTTTTTTTCATAGTTCAAACAATCTTATTGATGATCCTGATTTGATCAAATGCATCTATATCAATGTGCTTAATAGGCCAATGAGGCATCATATTTATTTTTGATACTTTCATAAATGTATGTCAAATTTGCGCATTAATTATGTGTTCCCGAAAGCTCAGTCTCTCGAGAACACAAAATTAATTTGCTCTTTGCTTTTTATCAAACTTAGAGAAACAATTATTCTTCATTTAAAAAATAATAATTGAGTTTACAGTATTTTTATTTGTTTTCATTTTTTAAAATTGTATTTTCATAACTGTAAATTGTTTATAACCTGTATATGCAAAAAACCATTGAGCGTTCATAAATAAATTTTTAAAGAAAGCAAAGATAAACTTAGGACAGTCAAAAATACAATGAATTTTAACACTATAATGACTTGAAAAATTACACTAAAGAAAAAAATAAAATCAACCTGAAAAAGCACAAAACAACAAGATAGATCTTACAATATTTTTTATATAACACTAACGGGTTTTTAAAAATAATCAATAAATAAAATAAACAAATCACAGTACAAGGAGTGCAAAGAATATCTTTCATTATTTTCTTAACTGTCTGCGTCGGGAATCAAACTCGAAACTTCAGTCAATGTAAAAACAATAAATACCGATCTGTGACACGATGCATGTTAATTATTAATACTATTTTAAAACTTGATAAACCGCCAGAAGGACTTTGATTATTTTTCTTTCTTTTCTTGTCGTATGTTAATTTTTATATTAATATGTTAAAATTGGCACTGCTACGTAGTTTTTTTACTGGAATGAAACACGTTTTTAAGCTCCTTGGGAGGTGAAATCTAACGCTTGTTTATGCATTTAGACAAACTCAAAATATTTATGGTCAATTAAAAATAAGATACTAGAGAAAAGTTTGCTCACTTTTCGAGCACAAGTCTCATCTGCGCTAGGGTTTGAAAATCTAAAAAGTTTTCTTAAAATTTGATAAGAGCTGGGGCTAATTTCAAACAGTTAGTTCTGCGGCAATGTTTTCCGTGACGTGATAATAATCGGGTCTAATTGGGGAGGAATAATTGAATTAAACTACGACCTAAGTACCCTGAATCCGGGTGTGCCCGTACAAACGTGGTCGCTATCCTTGTCGCGGTTTCCCTGGTTGAATACACTTAGGATAATTAAACAATACTATGCTATAACTGTTAAACTCGGCGCTCCAGGCTGGCTCGTCGATGTTTGCTGGAAGAATAACGTGTTACGGGCGTACGAAACAATGCCATTAATGTTTGACAAGGACCGTAAAATGGCTATCGAATAGGATGTCAATTTTATACAGGGTGTTTTTTAAACCCTGTCACATCCGAAACCACGATGATAAGTATGAGAAAGAAGACACATTATCATATTTAAAAAATACTTAGAACATAGCAAATTTAAAAAAATAAAATATTAAAAAAAAACAAATGGTTGCTTATTTCTGCAGGGGAGAAGTAAGGAGAGTGCGGCCGCGCGGTTATGGGGGCATCAGATTTTCCCTCCCCAACCCTCTTTTTTCCCCTGCAGAAGTAAGCAACCATTTGCTTTTTTAAAATTTTATTCGTTCTAAAAAAATATTTTAATGTGCCAATATGTCTTCTTGCTTATACTGATCATCGTGGTTTCGGATGTGACAGGGTTAAATGAACACCCTGTATATGATAAAATGTGAAATTATTGTAGTCACGCGGTTTTGCTTTTTCACGTGATCATTCAGAGCTTTTCAGTGTCATACCGCGAAACTTTAGAAGAACATTTTTATGGCGTTCTCTTAAAAATATCCTTTTGAATATTTTGGAAAATCCTAATTTTTAATTAAACAAAAATATAAAAATTGAGGTTAAAAATATATTTGACCAAAGAAGCGATACGCCGTGGATGTGGAATATAAGGTGGTTGTGTAGGAGAGGGGTTGGGGTTAGTGGAAGGGATGCTAGTCGGAGACTTTAAGGTTTTTACCTCCGTTTTCAAACTAAAATAATTGATTTATTTTCAATAAAAAACCGCTTTTAAATAAATTCACTAGGATTTTTCCACTTAGGAAGTTTATCAATGAGGAATATTCACCTAAAATTTCCCGATCTGGATCTAAAACATATTGCATAAAAAATATTTGAGGTTGGATAATAAATAATTATAATATTCCACATTATTTTCTTGTATTTTTTTTTCAATGCAAATGAGGAAGTTTAATGGTTTAAAAAAAAAAAATTGCATATAGCAAACTCTCAAACTAAGCAAAAACAAATTGTATCGTATTATCACAGCTAAGATTTTTTAAAAATGTTGTAATTTTAAAATTACTCTGTCCATGACGTCACTAATTGCCGTTGGTGAGTTGTCTTGACTGGTGAGTTGACTTCTTAGAAACCAGAAAACTATCACAACACTCAACAACGCTGTAGTTGATTGGTTGATTCGGAAGAATTTGTGGCGTAGTTAATTTTTATTATTTTTTACACATCTTCGAAAAACTTCGCTATATAATTAAATCCCCTTTTTTTTACCGCGTGTAAGAAAACATTTATGTATCAATTTCCCTTAGCGCTGAACACCCTGATTGAATACTTATTTTTATCAAACTGTGCTCTCAATTATTTTAATTAAAAATATATAAATGTAATATAAAAAACGCTGGGTAAGATTCAATCCCAGTCGAAAGGTTTCAACTTCAAAAAAATCAAGAGATGGAGAAAATGAGCCATCGACTAGTCATAAACACCGCACTAAGCCTCGACTTCTTTCTTCCTTTCTCTAAAATTTATTGTGATTTATTAAAATTATTTAATGATATTTTTTCAAAACTAATAAATTGGCTATCCACCCGACCAATAATCTCTCAACAACTGAATTAAATGCTTTAATTAAAATACTGATTAATTGAAATAGTTTAATAAAACATTTGTTGATTACAAAACAAAATATTCAATTTAAGTCAACATAATTATTGTATGCGGAACCAGTGGTGTATAGGGAATTGCATTGGTACTCCAATTACAGCGTACATTGATCATTTTTGTTACACGGATGGTAATGTGATTAGTTTTACGCTACAAGTGCCAGAGAAGGATCAATAAAATATTCCAGTCTACGGCCACCTCTAAAAACAAATTTTCACATCCCTCCTGCTAGAAATCGAACCGGGGTTCTTAATCACGTTAGGCAAATACCCCGATTTTCCTTTTCATGATTTTTACCTAAATATAGTTAGTCATCAAGTCAATTACATGCATCGAGGGTCCTTGTTTTATTTTTAAACAGAACTGTATTTTTCATTCACTCAGACACTGAAATTACGATAATTCAAATTTTAATACTCATATTACGCGTATAGGCTTGCCGCTGATTGCTATAATAGTGTCTTTTCTCGTTTTTTTATTATTTTTAAATAAGTAAAATATTGCGATTGCAACGGATTTTTTTTTTCGTGCGACGTCGGATAAATTTTCTACTAAGGTTTGAAATTCGCATATTTTAAATAACCCAAAATCGAAATGTAAGGCGCCCTGCGGAACAAATGGCACGTATCAAGTTTAGGCGCTAAACTTGTACGCGATGTTAGAAGCGCAGTTGACAGGCATAACGCAAGACGTCAAATATACGTAATGTCAATTGCGTGTGCTTATTTAAGAAAAAACACGAAAATTATAAATGAAAACTTGCTATAAAAACATTAATTTGTAGTTGTGTTATATAATGTTGAAGGTCCAACACAAGTTTTTAAGATTTATGAATTTCTAATTAAACATTCTAATTGAAGAGCCAAACTATAAATGTTTGATGAAGCAGTTTCAATTAATATGTATTAGTGATAGAAGGGAAATTTCAGATTTAGTGCTGCTTTTCAAGTTATTAAATAATGTTTGAATTTGAATTTTTATGTGAGACAGCACGGGGCGAGACATAATACTACTTTTTCTCTTAATTTGTATAGTTTAAACTAAATACTACCTTTTCTACGGAAAACTATATTTATTTTATTTATCTTTGTATAAATTAAAACCATTACTTTTTTAATATTTTTTTTTCTAAATTATAATAATGTACCAAGTGTTATACTCGTTTTCTTGTTTATACTATGATACATCAGCTCTGTTACTTCAATTACTTCAATACTTTTGAAATTTAAACTACATATTTATTGTTAATATTTTGCATACTTGTACTAATATTTCTTGTTAAATTTTCTTTGTTATTTATTTATTTTCTCCTGATTTTATGTATCTATATTTTTTTTACTTGTGTACAGGTGTTTTGGATTTTGTTTCATTACAGTTGTTTTTTATTATTATTTTATACTTTGTTAAAGGCGAAAGCCGTCAAATAGAAAATTTAAAAAATCCGTTCGTAATATACATGATATTTTTAACTACCCTATCATAATAACAGTACGAGAATTGGGTGTAATAGTCAATACACGTATGCAAAGCACTGAAAATTTGTAATATGTACCGAATAAGAATTTCATTAAATTTGTAAAGAAAATATGCAAGGGTGCAATTTGTGTAAAATTGCATAGCAGCGCAAACAAAGTGAGCAAAGAACAAGCATTTGCTATTTGCGCTTCCCCGCGAGGTTGAAACTTCGCTCTTATCAACCGAGAAGCAAGTGGTGCAGATCTTATAACACGCTTCCCAGCGCTCCAAACTTTAAACTAAGGTAAGCGTTAGTTTGTCTAGTCTGGAAAGTAAGCGCCATGAAAGTTGATTACTTTATTCCCCGCTGGATCCACTTAAAATCACAATCCCACCGGATTACCAGCGCTGAAAAAACATTCTCCATCGCCAGCTATTTCCACGTGTTTAAGTATCCGGTTATGTCTTGGATGTCTAGATAAAGATAACAGATCCTGTCTACGCTGGGATAACTTTTAATTCTAAATTAATTTGATAAAGCAGTTAGTGTAATAGAGAACAAATTCAGTAGGTACTCCAGTTCAAGCGCAATAACTTTATTTATAAAATTAAAACACCACTTTTTTTTACCTATAAACGTTTTTTAAACCCAGTTTTTTTAATACTGATTATTTGGAGCTAGAAGATGAGTCAAAATATTATATTTATTTGTATTAAAACTGTTATTTTTAATCAAATTTAGTGGCTCGTGGTGCAAGGGTAGACGCAAAAAGGGTTCCGTATCCGATTCCCGGTGAAATAATAAAACATATATATGATTTTAAGCCTCGAAGATCTGGTGTTTAATTTACCACCGTAATTCGGCCTGTAATTCGGACGCCAATAAATTATTGAAAATAAATATTTTGTATATTTTTTGAAACACGCTAAAAATATGTAATTGTTGTTTTTGACTATTTTTTATTTTTTTATTTAAGAAAAAATAAATTTTTGCGATCTTAATATTTACCCAAATATTTTAATTTTAATGGCCATTTTTAACGTGTTGTAAATAACTCACTATTAGAAAATGGAAATCAAGTTGTGATTGAGTGGGGTACGATCCTCGGATCTTTGATCCACGAGTTCACGACATTAGCCACGGGACCACAAACTAATTTTAATTTTATGTAACTATTTTGTGTTATAAATAAACGCTCGTACTTTTAGCTATTTTATCTTCTAAATAAACGCTATAGGCACTCAATTGAACTGAAAGCACGGACATTAAAAATTTCTAAAAAAATACACAATACTGAAAAAAAGAGCAGATAAATTCAATGAAACTATTTATTTTTAACAACAATAGTGAGATATTTACAGAAAATTGATCCACTTTTGTCCCCAAAACATTACAAAATATTTTACAAAAGAGCTAAATGAGAAAAAAAGCTTGTAAAATTAACCTAAAAAATAATTTGAAAATTTGAACTGAAATATACCGATATCCGAGGCAATACGAATAAAATTTTCAAGGACAAACAGAGCTAATTTTTTGAAAATATATGCGATAGGTAATCAGTTGAAAAACGTGGAAAACCCAATTAAACATATCTTTTTTTCTTTATGATTGGTAGCCCACTATTTCTAGTAAGTAGTCGTCTGGGAAAAATTACAGGTAATATTTATACTCCCTGAAATACAACGCAGAATTTGACCCCCTCTCTACCATCAAGGAATACTTGCAATATTTTTAGATCCTGAATATTAAAAAAAAAAATTGAATGTAAAAGAAGAAATCCAAGCATATTTAGGGGATTATTATTTAATTAATGAAAACACTATATTACTTCATGGGAAATGATAAGAAGTGAAGGAAAATATTTATTTCTTAAAAATGTACGCATAAAAAGTGATTATTAAATCACACCCAATATTTAGGGGAAGCAAGGCTTAATTCTGTATTCCATATTACAGTCATGCCATATCAATTCATAACCATTCCCGTACAAAGTAAGAGAAATCTTTTTCTCTGTCCGAGTCCCAAAATTCTAGCTGAAAGCTGAAGGAACACATAATAAAGGAAAGTCCATAAATATCCGACACTGGGACCCGCGGGGAGGATGTTCCTAGCTTCCTGTTACATATTCCAAGCTCCTAGGGCCTGCAAACGTTGCGTTTTTACTAAATTGTAAAGGATAATTTTGATGAATTAAAAAATTATGTTTGTGTTCCAAAACAAGCACATTACTTTAAATAATAACAGAACACTTTATTTGTTTTTGGCTAATATTAACACAATATGGTAAAGGGCAATAAAAAAGGTCAGTAGGGCAATAAAAGGGCAATAAAAAGGACAGTAAAAGCAATAAATGAAAAATTAGCGACGTTAATAGTAAAATACTTAAATACAAATAAATTCAAACTTTTTACAGTGTTTATAAAATACATATTTAGTAAAATTCCACTTTTATTTATTATGTACTTTTAATGTCCTGTTTAAACCCGGGCACTGCTGAAAAAAAATTTATTTAAACGTAGAATTGAACTAAATACGTATTATAATTGTTATTTTTAAAATTCAGTTTCATCAAGTCAAAAAGTAAACTCGATTTATTACACAGAATATCAATAATTACACCAATTGATTAACTATTTATGTATGTAAAAGCACTATAATTTATTAAACAGATTTTTTCATCGAGTCGAAAACACTCGTCCAAGATTTCGGTTCTCTTTTACACACATAACTGTATTCTTCATCCGCCTTGACACGGACCAAAAACTGTTTTTTTTAAACTGTACATTTTTTTAAAACTGCATAATTTCTCCGTCTGTAAGTCTATCGAAAGTCAAATATTTATTTTTGATAATTTTTAAATTCAATATTGATGCATGTGTTGAAAACAAGTAAAAAAATATTTATAAAAATTAGGTTATTCTTAAATTTTAAGCAATAATGAATAAAAAACGTGATAAACATAACGTTTGGTCACCCTAGCTCGTGTGAGACGGGAAGTTCGGGGTAAATCTGTTTCTCCGCCGAGCACTTGTCATAGTGTCGCCAACAAGGGGTGGAATATTGTATTATTCAAAGGCAATTTGTTTTATTCGATAGCTATTTCCCTTAATATTACGTAAAGTGGGAAGTAACTGTCAATTACGGAAAAATATATTATGTGAAGTCCTTTTACCGTTTCGTTCAACAGCTCGTGATAATTTCAACACTTTAACGAGAAACACACTTTGGTATCACGGAATACAAAAAAACACCCATTTCAAATAGTTTACAAATAGGGTATTACAACTAACAAGAGACGTTTGATTTCGAGTAATTTCATTAAGTCAATGTGATTTTAATGGTTCTTTTATTTAGAAAAAAACATATTTCTGTTTGTTTTAATTTTATTATTACTAGTATTAATATTTATACATATTTTTTTTTTACAATTATTGATGCATTTTGAAATTTATTTTCATGTTTCTATTTTTATTCTGATTTGCAAGTTTTATGATTTATGTTTATTTTTTTAATATTATTATTGTTTATATTACCATATAATGGAAAAACACATGTAACAAAAATGTTCTGCCTAAGCAGGAAGTTCCTAGCTAATCGGGACTTGAAACAAAGAACCTCTGTACGTTATAGAACAGCGAATACATGAATAATAATATAGACATTTCTTAAAATATTTCTAAGGAGTTTTCGGAAAAACTCATTTAAAGACAATCATATAACATTAATTTATAGACGTAATTACATATTATCATTACAACCATGTACAAAAGTTTGAATACTAGGGAGTTCACAAAACTGAGGATGGATGGAAGCATGCACGCAGAGCTCGCAACCCGCCTAGGAATTGCTGGAGCAACTTTTAACATGATGCGTGTTATCAGGAACTCAAGTGTATACTACATACTATAATACCAGTGGAGTATATGGAGTATATGAGTGCAAATTTGGCACCCTACAAAAGGTTGAAATATCAAACCTCTGAGTTTTGAGAGTAAGTCCTTGAGGATATCAGGCATAAGGTGGTTTGATTTATAACTTACATTTAAGTCCGAGACCGGATGCAGCAGCCTCCAATAACGAGCGTCTTAAGGATGCGGCGGTAGACCTGACTTGGACAGGTGCTGCGCATGTCTTAGAAAAACCTAAACCCAAGTGTCTTTCTTTAAACCTGCTGGCGCACGCTGTCTTAAAAGACCGTCGATGACGATCTTTCGACTTTATTTGGTGGAACCAAGTGACGCGGGATTGACGTGGGAGGAAGCGAGAGTGCTGGCGGGCGATAGCGTCTCCTGGAGGCATCTGGTGATGTCCACACGCTCCGCCTAAGAGCGGATGTAGAAAAAAAGAAGAAGTACAAAAACAAAATCAAAACCATGATATTTTCTTATAAACAACTTAATAAGAAAATATTATATAAACTTAAGGGTAAAAAAGGTTTTTTGAATATACAAATTACGTTTACAAAATAAGCACTCTAGATCGACCAAAGCATTTACGTTTATTCCAAGCACTTCAAAAAAATATAACTTGCTTACATGCAGCGTATTCTGATTATTTTTGTTTGTTGCAAAGTTATTAGTATTACGCTTCAGGCAGTCCAGAGAGTATGAAATATTTAAGTGCAAAGACACTTTTACTACAATTCATATTTGCAATTTTATATTTCAAGCACTACCACTGAATATATACATTTGAATTATTTTTTATGAATGTTTAAAAACTTTGTTATTAGCCGGGTTGGATTTTTTAATAATCATCAAGCAGATTATTTAGCGCATAGCAATCAATTAAATTTTTAAAGAAATCTTCTCGTCTTCACTGTTCTTAAATTATATGTATTAATAGCGAACGAAATTTAATCAGAATAACAATTATTTTCAATAATAATCACGCAAAAGCATTACAAAAACATGAAATGGTGTTTTTTGTTCGTTAGTAGTTTGAATTGAAGGAAAAAATGTGTCTTAGTTTTATTATCATCATCATTGGCCTATACAGACCCAGTGGTTCATATGGCACTTAGAAATGGGACTCCAATCGCTGGCTTCTTTTAATATCCGCGTGGGCTTTGACGCGTGGGCCCAACATGTTGGTTACCTTTCTAATAAGCGCGTTAACAACTGATCTATGACTATCTCATTATTAATATTCAGTCAATATTTTCTGCGCTTACTAGTTTATTTGAAACGCAATACTACCAGCCACTTAAGTGCATTAAATCTGCCTAAAAAAATCTTGGCTGAGAAAGGGAAAACTCCGGAGGGAGATCGCTAGTCTATAATACATATTTGCCGGGTAACTTTAACATGTGTCGACGTTACAACGGGTAGCCATGGTTTCATATCCTATTTTTTTGAAACTTTGAAATACAATTTTCAACAATATTTATTATTGATAATTATACTTTTATTCCAGTACAATAATACAATAACCACTTACATTGCGGTTATAGATTAATCAATGGAACCTCGTTTTACACGGACGATACACGTAAAACAGCATCCTAAAAAAAACATGCTTGATAGGTTATCTTTTATAAAAATAAATTCGGGATTGAAAAAAAAAGTATTCTGAATTGAAAGCAAAAGAAAGACGCGCGACGTAGGCATTTCAAAAGTGTGATTATGTTGTAAAAGTCAACCGGAAATCAATATTCCGTGTCAGCTGACCTACTGTCGTAATAAAGGCAATTCCTAAATGTAAACAATGAATTATCAAAACCCTTAATTAACTATTAACAAACCCCTGATACGGGCGGATGTAAAATCGCTGAGAAACACGGAATTAGTGCATGACCTCAAAATCTCCCCAGGAAGTAAAATAAACAATGGATAGCATATAAGTAGTACTTAGTAACACTTTTAGTTAGTTAGAAATAAAGTCAAGTCTGACATACACAGTCCGACAATACAGTCAATCTGCTACAATATGTAGTTCAATTACTAAATTCATACAATGCAGTTACAAAATGTAGTCTAATTCAGCACTTCGACCCTCAACACTGTTCTCTTCTGGCAACATTCAACTGGGTAGGAGCTCCCATGCATCACATGCATTAAAATCCTACAATACAGTAGAAATCCAACTATTCGAATCAATTGAGGTCAGACTCCATTCGGATAATTGTTTTTTTTCAGAAAAAAGGGTCTGTTTTAATTAATTACTGTATGTATGCTAAAAAATGATATTACTTTTTTCAAAGAAAAATAGCTTTTTATTAATTAAATGAAAAGGCAACACCTTTAAATGCTAAGCGTAGTTACAAGTGTTGTATATTAGTTCAGTATCTCTGTTGTAATATGTTTATATTAACCGCTCTCTAGGGGCTTAAATCATATTCTTGTCTAAAAAATTTGGACAAACTCAAATTTTTTTGAAAAATAGACTACTTTAAATGACGTCACAAATTCTTCTAAATCAACCTATGATAGAGTGTTAATTTAAATATGTTAGTGATTTTACAACTTTTTTGTGTATTATGTCTATAAGAAAAGGTTATTAATACTGTATAGTACCCAGATGCACATTAGTACAGTATCCCTGTTGTAATATGTTCATATTAACAGCTCCCTAGGGGGTTGAATCCTGTTCTTGTCTACAAAAATTTAGACAAACTCAAAACATTGTTAGAAAATAGACTACTTTAAATGACATAACAAATTCGTCTTAATCAACCTATGATAGAGTGTTGTGATAGATTTCCGGTTTCCAGGAAGAAAACCCATTAACCGGGACAGTTTATCAAAGAGAACTAATGACGTAACACGCGGAGTAATAAAAAAATAAAAAAAAACATAAAAATCGTAGGGATGATAAAATGATATATAAAAATAAAAATGAAAGGTATTTTGGCTTAGTTTGAGATTATAAAAATAAAAAATTACTGAACTTCCTCATTAATCTTCACATTCGTTTAAAAATGCCTCAGCAAGGCAAAACAATTGTCCGTTTTTTGTTTTTGTTGAAAAAAAAAAAAACAATAATAATCAACCAGTGTTTAATTGTAATATTCACTTTTAAAAGGCTGTGCTAAAAAAAATCTTTGGGCGCGGAGCTGAAACATCTTGTAACATCAAGAAAAAGACGGAATATTCTGAAGTTCAGATATTTAAAAAAAAACATAGGAACATACTTCCATAATTAATAAAAATTATAATAAATGCAGGCCTGATCTAGCAAAATCAATTAAAATCATAAATACGCCAGTCATTTAACTAGAGTGCACTCCCGCTCACTGCCAATAACCGACTAAATCTCTTTCATATAAACACCGGTTACAGAACAGCGTCTATCTTCTTTGTGACAAGTTCTATCTTCAACATATTTATTGTTGTATTGGCGTCAATTTCATTCATATAATTATTCTTCGTAAAGCAAGGATATATATTTGTTGTTCAAAAATCCTGCATACTTATACAAATTTTACTTTACTAATTCATTGTGAAAATGTCCATTAATTTGAAGATTTAAAAAAATACAACTTCATAAAAAAATTAAAACATTTTAAAAATAAAATATATACTCCAAATAAATCCTGTTTTTGTAATAGCAGCATATGTTTATCTTGTTTATCTTTTCATGGTTATGTCATACCATATTTATATACCATTAACATATACATTATTAAAAAAAGGAATGGCCCACGCTCAGACGCTGAAGTCTTTGTGGGCATTTTTTTCCAAATTACGGTATCGCTAAATTTTAAGATGTATTTTTGTAATGAATATTTTTGTAATAATAATGTAAATATATGTATGTAAAGTAAATGAAAAATTATTTAAAAAAAACATATTTTACATCACAGCTACTCAAGATTTAAAAAAAAAGTTATTCGGAACGTTTATAAAAAAATAAATAAAAAGCGATTTTGAAAGGTGTTCCGATTCATAGGTTGAAATATCAATACATCGGAACTTATTTCTTCACCATTGATCTTATAACAATTAGGTACCAATAACTAATTTGACTATTACTCAGACATAATTTTATATTTGAGTACTGAGTTGTATCTTGGTCACCCTTCATATCTCTTACCTTTCACCTGTATGAAACATTTATGTGGCCGGGGTGTGTTATGCTCCCGAGCATGAGTCCCTCCTGAGTACCTGTATTATTCTCTGTGGGGAAATAGCTATTGTGCCTTTTAGTTTCATACCAGCCGAAGATAAAACATCCTACCACGTGCAAACACCTTAGATACGAACGTCAGATGTTTTTGCTTTAAGCTGATCCCACAGATCAGAAAAAAAAACAAAAATGTTATAAATGTTAAGTGATTTTCGAAGTAAAAATTTTCATCAAGGATATTTATCATGAATTTTCTTGTATCCTTTTAAATAAAATATTTAAATTACGTTCTAAAAAGTTTATTTAAATTACTCTATTTTCTTTTCATCAAATTCTTAAACATAGATTTTTTAGCACAAACTGCTAATGACTGCATTCAAATTACGTACAGTTATCTTTTAAGGAGACTTTTATTTCAAATATTTTTTCTAATACACATAAGTAGCGATCAGCATTGATGAAATACTGATTTTGTAGAAATAACAATACATCATCATCATCATAACCACCGTAGCTGATTTTGCATAGGGCACTGCATTGGTACACAAAATGCAGAGTAACTTGATCATATTTTACATTAAGGTTAAAGGAGCATTCTTACGCTTCAGGTGCTAGTTCAGGGACAATGAATTATTAAAAAGGACAGTAAAAGCCATTGGTTTGCCTGCCATGCAAGAGGTGTCGGGTGCGATTCCCGATACGGTTTACATGAAATATTAATTTAAAAAGGTATAATTACACAACCATATTTCATGGTCCCTGGGCTGGCACCTGAAGTGTAAGACTGATCATATTACCTCATGTTACAAAAATGTTCAAGATATGCTGCAGTGTGCTATGCATCCTTAGGTGCGAAAAGGGGAATGATGATGATAATTATGTAAAAGCCAAATAAACAAATATATTAAGTCAACCTTCTCAGGAATCGATATGAGGACCTCAAGCATGGTAGCAAACGCGCCAACCACTATACAACGAGGCGGACTTTTCTCTACTAGATGTTCTTTTCCAAGATTTCCACCTCGCTTCAGGATACTAGTTCAATTTTATACAAAAAAACTGTATTCTTCATCCGTCTGGACACAGATAAAATAGTAAAGATATAGTACATATCATTTATTTGTACAACATTTTGACTTTGTACGTGGTACGTGTATAATTTTGAAGTAAATAAATAAACACCTTATAAGAGACAAATAATACTAATTGTTTTTTTTTTTATCTTTAAATAAATAAATAAAATCTTTCTATTTACTCTCCCTCTCAATGATAACAAAGAGACAGGTACCCCTCGATACTCGTAGGCATAGAAATGTCGGTAAGTGGTTATATGCAAATATTTATTGACATTTATTGAAATTTTAGACCAAAAGGGTAATTTTATTAATAATAATAATATAGATAATTTAATGCATAAAATAATATACTCTTTTTAAGTGGTATCCGATAAAAGATGTCCGAGAATATTCTATATCAAAACTGTATGAATTTTTCATTGAAATCGTTTTTAAAATCGAAAGAAATTCGATTCCCAGTCGACAGGAAGCCCTCAAATCAATTTACTAATAAAATTTTCTGCTCAGTAAAAGCATGGGGTTATGAAGGAAATAGAAAAAGAACACCCTGCGCTTATTTTTGTATTATTTTGTTTGTAAGGAAAACTCAGAAATCTATTGATTTTTCGCCTCTATGTTATCTACGACGTGGCGTTATCAACAGCGCCAGACTGGTTGTGGAATTAATCCATAAGCAAATGAATTAAATGTTTTTTTATCTAAACAGTTAATTTTTGTTAGGTTTTCACTACTGAATTACTTGATTAAGGTTTTTATTAACCCATACTTGAATTAATTAAATTAAATGTATGTATTTAATTCCGTTCTTCAAAACAAAAGTAATCTTGAGGAAAAATATTTAAAATTAGGTTTTATACCCGTATGCAGAGACAAAACTTAAGGTGAGGAAAGTACATTCTAATTTCAAATGCAGAGAATAACCCGAAGGTGAAGACAATAGAATGTACTTTCCTCACCTTAAGGTTTATCTTTGCATACGGGTATTAGTGTTAGAGAAGAGGCTATTGCAGGAGACTCCTGATATTGCTTAATTTTAATAATTATTAATTAAAACATGGTGCGCGCAAATTGCCGCGTTGGTCCGGACGGTGATATAAAATAGATGTTGGTGATATAATTTTTATTTTTGTATTTATAAATAATAATATGAATGTTTCTACTTTCCATTATGTTGTATGCCAACTCAACACAGGTCTTTTAGTTTCATAAAGTTACTATTTTATGAAATATATGTAATTTTGCAAGATATATTTAAATAAAATAAAGAAAAATTGAATAACATTAGTTTTATAAGTACCAAGAGAACAGTGCAACTATGTAATTAGTAAGTTTAGAAGGGTAACAAAGATTATGAGTCCAACAGGACGAGACATTTTCTTTAACAACAATAAAATCGAAGTGGTTGATGAATACATATATCTAGGACACAAAGTCAAACTTGGTAAAGATAACCAGATAGCGGAGTTACCAAAAAGAAAAGGGCTAAGTTGGGCTGCTTTTGGCAAACTAAAATATATTTTTGAAAATAAAGAAGTCCCTATATGCTTAAAAAGACAAGAATATGATATTGCCGGTGACAAAGTACGGACTAGAAACCATGCGTGTAGCACAAAAAAGTAGCCAGAAATTAAAATGCATTCCATCGAAAAACAGATGCTCGGTGTATGTCTAAGAGACAGACTAAGAAATGAAGAAATAAGGCGCCGAACCGGAGTCGTCGATATCATGAATCGTGCAACGAAATTGAAATGGCAGTGGGCAGGACACTCGGCGAGGCAAAATGATGGCAGGTGGACACCTAGAATAATAAAGTGGAGACAATGGGCAAAAAAAAGAAGTGTTAGAAGGCCACAGAAAAGATGGCTCGACGATATTGCCTCTATTACCGGTAAAACGTGGATGATGAAAGTGAGTGATAGGAAGGAATGGAGACGTTTGGAAGAGGCCTTTGTAGGTCGACGATGTCCCAAACGTGACGTGATCTCTCTCTGCCCATTCCTAGAGGGAAACAACGTGAAGGTTGTAATAGTAGTCTGTGCAAATTGATTCAGCACATACTTCTTATTTTAATAAAAAATAAATCATAATATACATTTTTAAAAATATTTTACAAATTAACAAAATTAAGCGTTCTTTTTATATGTGTTCACTAATTATAAGTGGATAAACACTAATGTATATTTTTTATTGTACAATAATTCTAATTACTAAGTTAACGTCAGAGATTGATTTGTTTATATAAAATCCCTCAAGGGTTAAATCCAATATATGTATCAAAATTGTGGACTTCCTCAAAGTATTGTTTTAAATACCAACTTAATGAGAATTTAGTACGGTGATATGATTCACTATTACATTTTTCATATAAAAATATCAAAGTAATAAAATATTGGTGTAATACTTATATCTATAAAGTAAAAAAGACTTGATTTAAAAAAAGGTTAATTAATTGTTGATATTTGAGTAGAAAAACGACACATCCACTGTTATAATGAAAAAGTTTAATGCTACAGGAAATTCGATATTTATTTTTATACACGCAGTAAATTTAGAGTATTTAATTGGAAGACGAAGTTTTTCGAAAACGTATAAAAAAAATTAGTAAAAATTCGATTTGATAAAAACGAATTAATTTAAAACATCACAAGTTCTAGTGACAGCTGTTCAGAATAACCAACAAATTATGTGTTTTGAATTCATTCTGGATTCCAGCAAGCCATGTTTAGCGTATTTTCACGCGTACACGGCTCACTTAATAAAAAATACCACTTTTTTTAATGAAATACTTTCGATAAAAAAAAACAAAAAATTTGTATCTAGGTATTACTAGCGTAAAAAATATATTTACTAATTTATAATTCTTTATTCCCGCTAAAACACTAAATTGTACTGGACACGACCCGTATACGTCACGATTCGCATTAAATTTTGACGTTTTGTTATTCCAGCACTTACTTGGTATGAAGAAACCGTCGCGTCGTATATTATTTCATCCGCGTTTATTTAAATATATTAGTGATTTTACAACTATTTTTGTGTATTATGTCTATAAGGAAAGGTTATTAATACTGGATAGTGCCTAGACGCACAACGAATATAGAATTCACAACTTCAAAATCCTTCGTACACACCACGCGACAATAAAGGGCCATGCAAATAGTAAGACAAAATGCCAAACATGAATCTTGACGTCACGAGTGTTACGATCAATCATGGCGCGTTTTTGAGAAATCGTAGTTTTTAACAATTTTGTTTTTAAAATTATGAAGTAAAACATTTTTTCACATTATCCGTATTGGTTTTGAAAAATACAATTGTAAAAAAAAAAACATTTCACGTATTTTTATCTGTACTCGTTGTATGTGATATTTCACTATTAAACGTATTGCAAAGAGCCGAAGATATTATATTACGTGTTTTCTAGAACCAAATGAATAAATAATACCGTTTGTTTGCCACTGTTTTTCACTTTCCCGGGCTAACGAAAAGATTACAGTCTGTTCAATTCACATAAAAGGGGAATATACACTCGAACCTTTAATAAAAATATCAATATGTATTTTCCTGTCAATAAAACAAATTGCCCATTAAATGAGAGAGACCGTCGCGGTGTTGCCGCCAAGCAGTATGCCATACAACAATATTTGAAAATCATTATCGGCGTAATAAAAAGAAGCTCGCCACAATGGACCTCTTTATAAGACGAAGCTGCCATAAAGGGGCTATAAACAGCGTGTGTCGAACCCTAGACCGCCATTCCACGCCCGGCTCATCAATCATTTGGCGACATTTTAGGTAAAAATGTTCGCGAAACCACCGGATCATTATAATAAACAAAATCTCGCGATAAAATCAAACGAGTTGTCAAATTTATCTTTCTCCGATAACGTTTTTTAAATTTTCTCCGGAAAATTGTTAAGGCGTTTGTTGAAATTTCAAGAATGGTGATTGAATTTTTTATGTTTACGTTATGTCTGAATATGTTTTTATGAGAATCTGATCGAAGTTTTGAAAAACAAATTTATTTTATCTAATAATTTGAATTATGGCATAAATATCTTGGTTTGCAAAGTTTTCTTAAATAGTATTAATAACTAGTCTTTAAGCAACTTAAATTAATACGAATATCAGGCATCATATTTTGGGATAGCCAAAATCAAACACCTTTGAAATGTATGTCTACATAAGCATTATTTAACTGAATTTGTTAATATTATTTTCAGTTAATTTATAAACTAACAGACAAACATTTTAAATTAAAAGCAATTATTATTCCTAAAATATACAATACAATTTTTTTTATTAAAAAAAATTAATCTTTTTAAGTCGCTGTCGATTTTGGCTATTTGGTTGAGTTTCAAAATAATTTTATAAATTCAAATTTTTTTATGAATTCGTTTTTGATATATATATTAAAGTTCGTCGAGTTTTAAATTAAAAGTGGAAGAAAAACATTTTCAATTATTAATAAAGTATAAATAATTATTGAAAAAAAAAATCCTTTTCTGTAGCTGAGTATAAAATATTTCGTGTCGACCCTCGCAGGAACTTTCGGCCTCAAGCATGGTAGGCAAACGCATTAACCACTACGGATGGATTTTTCTCCACTCGATTTCCCTTTTTAAATGTTTTACCTTCGCGTCGAAAAAACTCCGGAATCGTTTATTTCCTCCCACACAGAACTGTATTCTTAATCCGCCCGGATACAAACTAAAATATCATAAACGCCACGAACAAATTAAAATATCTCCCTAAAGTTTATATTTTATCAAACGATGACACAATTATCTAAATTTTAATGAGTGATTTTATTAAATTAATTTTAAGTAAATTTTTAAAGTAATAACTTATTTTTGTTTTTTTTTAAAGGTAAATTTATTTTTCTATAGATGTAGGATATAAAAAATAATCGTAAATATTTAAATAACGGTAATAATATAAAGTAATAGAGTCGGAAACGAGTATGGAGAAATTGATATGTTGCGTTTCCCATTATCAGTTTTTAAATAAAAAATTCTTACGTCGATAAAATAAAAAAAACTTTTATTTTTCGAATGCTGTAAGAATCACATTGAATTTTTTGTATTTTGCACATCTACAATTAAATAATAAATACTGTAAACTTCATGTTATAAATTTTTAAACACATTTAATTAGTACCTACCAACTTGAATGTAGTATTTTACCATTATTTATGCGTGTTTTACATATTTTACATATTTTACATATTTTTTTTGCACCACAACAGGCCAGGAGGCCTAATTACAGTGGTGAATTCAATCACAGAGCACCCAGGCTTGAGAAAAATCACATTTTATCGTATAAAGCGTAATGTTAATCGATACTTTAAAAATAATATTTGCTGTTTATTAGATAAATGCATAACTATTGAAGTATTATACCACGAAACGCTTGAGTTTGAATTTTGTACCTGCCGTGTAAAAGCCCTATGGGCATATATAAAAAATAAAGTAAATATTTTATTTGTTTTTTTAATTAACATATTTTTGTTTCATCAATTTATGTTAAAACGTTATTTTCGACTCTTAAATAGAATTTTACCGGAATAGGCTTTCCGTAGATCGTATTTATGTAATTATTGAGAATAAATTAGTAGACCCCCTTTCCGTATTGAATGGAGTTTCTTCTTTCCAAGTGCGGACAAAACTCCGCTCAAATTGATTGATTCCACTTCTAGCATCTCTCTTTCCTTTCATTACACCGTGAAATGCTATGCTACGTCACAAATCCACTAAACTCAGGGCTTTTAAACTTACAAAGATACAACAATATTTTCTTTAAAAAAAAAGCGTCTAAAAAAAATTTTAAAGTAGAAAAAAACTTTTGTTGACGACAATCTTAAAAGTAGACCTTAAATGATAAACACTTAAATAGAACGAAATATTCAGAAAACCAGATTTAGTGAATGTGTGATTTCCAAAACATGATAACTTTTGAACCAAATAACATAATTTCAATATATAAATAAATTTCAATGTAAAAAATAATTATTTTGATACTTGAAGTAAATATTAAAATAGCGTAACTCGGACAACTGATATTTTTTGCACTAAAACAAAGTGGACTTCATTTTTTTTTCTACTTGAAAAAACATTTTTACAACAAAAGTGGACTTTGGTGTTTTATTCACGTATAAACTAGCTCGGTGATATGATTTCTGAATTTTTAACTTTGAAACAGAAAAAGTGGACTTCCGTGTTTTATCCTTTAAGGTACAGATACATCGTCACCGTTTAGGCAAAAGTCACTAACCCAAAAAACCTCAGTTTTGAAAATCGCAATTTGAAGATTTAAAGACAAAGGAAAAGTCGGAATTTTTGTGTTTTAGAAGTTTTATGTCTACAGCACAATTACTTGATTTCTTTTTTATGAATTCCGTAGGTAACTTTTTCTTTCAGATACATTTTTATTTATATGGAAATTTTTTAATGTGGCAAGGCGGCTAAAATTTGGTTCTTGACTGCTTGTTTATAATTTGGGCAATGCAACCCAAAAGAGTTAATGACAGAAAGAAAATATTTCAAAATTTTGTAGGTAAAAAAATATTTAGCGCAATAAAATACTTTTTATCATGTTTATTGTTTATTTTTTATCATAAAAATACCTAAAGATAAACGAAATGTTGTTTATAAGAAGAACACTATCATACTAAAAAAAATGATAAAAATCTGCCTGAATTCTCATCAAATTCTACCTGCCTTTAATCATTTATGCTTGTTGAGATTATATTAAAAGTCGCACCACTGTTTTTCTAAGAACAAATTCTTTCGATAAAGGCAATTTTTTTCAAGCTAAGTAACGTTGTGACTTGATTTTTATAGAAGATAATTTTGCGTTTTGAATGGCATTTTCAACTCACAACTGAGTTTTTTTAGGGTTAGTGACTTTTGACTGAACGGCGGCAATATTACGTCACATGAAAAATATTAGTTTTAATAGTTGTAGGTCAAAGGTCCGAGGTTCGAACCCTCTCAACCACTACTTAAGAGGGTATGCAGTGGGAGAGCGGTTTGAAGAATAGGTATTTGAATATAGTTTTTCCGTCACTCTCTCGCAGATGCCTCCCCGAAAATTGTGCAAATAAGAGAACAGCACGTCGGACTGATTATGCCAAACTAATATGGGCATAATCGAGGCTTCGTATTTCGGTTTTCCGCTCACCAAAACTGAACGGATTTGTATTTTTTAAAGGAAAAGTATCTTCTGTGTCGGAACATTTGGTTATGATTTTTCCAAAAAGAGCTATCATGTTTGTATACCGTATGTATGAAGAAGGCAGATAAAGCTACACGCTTTAAAAGGTTTTAAGATGGTTCTAGCTCCCACGAGAGACAATTAATATGTATTTGATTTGATTGACCTAGTATTTTAGTATTATAATTGAGGAAGAAAATACGAGAATACTTTTGTATGAATAAAAGTCAGAACACGCATCCTCTTAATGCATTTCTTTACCACAAGATATCTACGACTATTGGGAAATGAGCTCAAAATTGAAATATTTGATATTTCAAGCGATCTTGTAAAGAGGCGATGAATTATTAAGCATACTTATTTTAAAAGGCATTTTGGTTTATAATTGAAATCACTACAATAAATTATTCAATTATAATTTATTGATTTTCAATTGTATCTTTATTTGATATCTTTCAATTTTAATTTTCAATTTCATTTATTCATATATATGTGCATTACAAAATGGAATATCTTAATTCATACATATAGAAATAATTAAAATAATAAGGTGAAATTAGGTATATATAAAAATAACACACAAATAAACACAATACTCAGATAATAATATGTTAAAAAAGTAAGAGAATCTTGTAACGAAAAAGTCTCCCAGCGACGTGAAAAATGTCAATGTCCAAAGTAATATTGTTCAACATAGAGATAGCCCTTCCAACAGGCATAACCATTGGCAGGTTGATCCTGTATATTGGAATGTGAAACAGTCTATGCTGACGCTGTCTAAGGTAACTATCCGGAACATACAAGCTAACGCATAATTTCAGGGTTGTCAATAATACCGCGCAACAATCAAAAGAAGTGCGTAGTTAAATACACATTCCTTCTGGTCTTCAAACTGCTGTAATCGAGCATACTAGAAGAACTCAGTGGAATAAAGCCATGGATAATATCCGCACTCCCTCGTGTAGAGAAACCGAAGAAATTTCTTCTGAACCCTCTCCACCATAAGAGAGTACTTCAACTCACACGGTCCCCAAATCATCGAGCCACTCTCGAGTCTACTTCGCACCAACGAGTTACAAAGAATTCTCAGTACTCGTGTACTACCAAAAACCCTGGCAGTACGCAAGACGAATCTTAACATCTTCAACGAACTATTTTTTTAAATTTTTTTATTTATTTACATACAATATTACATTTTAGTTATTTTTAAAACATTTAAAAAATATATATATTTTTTTTACAGGACTCACCAACCCAATTAACATGGCTTGTCGGTAAAGATCCTTTACAATTAATCATATGATAGTCCCACATAGTTGTATATTAATAAGTACTACTAACTTAAATATATGGAGCGAAAAAAAGTACATATAATTTATGCTTTCAAAAAAATATTTAGAAAGATGTAAAAAAAAGCAAAAAATAAGTGAATGATAACGCAATTTTAAGATAAAAAAGAAATAAATACAGAACCGGATACAGAATATTTTTAATTGAGTTAAAATAATTGTAAACCAACATTATCCAATATTTAAATATTAAAATAAACTTCTAAAATATGAATTAAGTCTCGAAAAAGGTCAAATGGAAGTCTAGGCATTTTAAGATTTATTACCTGTAATTTATGAATTCAAATGGCTTTTAAACTCAGGGTAACATTTTTGGTCTTTATTAAAACCACCACTACTCTTTATTTTTTAGAATTTTTTCAAAGTAGAATTCCTCAAACATATCCAGTAGTTGCCTACAAAAAAAAGACGGGCTTAAATGAAATATTGTTACATAAAACAAAACGCACAACGGAACACATTAATACTTTTCGTCTGATACTTGACCTCGTGTTTGTTTAGAAGTGTTTACATTTTACTTAGATATTTAAAAAAGTTCAAGATATCCATATATACAATAGCATTCGTTGTTGACAATCCCTGTGGCAGACTAATGCGGATGATTTCGGCATTTCGGAAAAACTGGCTCTTGTCCCGAAATAAGAATTTCTGATGCGTAAAGCGGGAGATTTAAAATTGGAATGTCGTGAATGTCTTCTGGACGTTGCGCGGGAACAATGGCGGACGGTTTAGGTCCAACTGGGACGTAGCACCCAAGGATTATCGAATTAAAGCCCTTTCAAATATTATTAGCGTTTGATCGTCACATTTTCGAGGGAATATTTAAAACAATGTATTTAAATAATATTAATTGTTATTTGATGATGAAATAAATCAGTTATATAATTTTTTTATAATAATTTTCGTTCTTCGTCTTTCGCCAATACGCACGTAGTGATGTATGAAAAAATTTATAATATTTCAAATAGTATTTTTTTTGGTATATCTACGGGGTACAAATGAAGTAAAACGTACTATACTATAATCATAAAACAAATAAGGATTAGCACCAAATATTTTTAATTGTAATATTTAAGCAACGATGTTTTGAGTTTGTCCAAATGTTTAAAGACAGGCTGGATTTCAGCTCTTTTACTTCACAAAAGTCAACAAATGGAAGAGTTGAGGAAATGTGGATGTTTGAACATAGGCAGAATGGTGAATGTTACACAGTGTGTAAAATGGCCACTTACTTACAGCGGTCAATTACAGGTTGCAAGCCCTGTAAATGCCTAGACATCCATATTTTCTTCTTAAAACTTTTTTCGTGTGTTGGAACAAATTTAGAAAATTCACAAATTACAACAGTGATGGATAACACTTTAGAGAGAATATCGAAATCTAGGCATTTACAGGGTTTGTGGCTTATCGTTGGCTGTTTTAAGTGGCCACTTTACACACTGTGTAACATTCATAATTTTGTCTATGTTTGAACAACCATATTTCTTCAATTCTTCCATCTGTTGATTTCAGTGAAGTTAAAGAGCTGAAACCTTTATTGTTGCGAAGATATTTATCTGATCGAAGTATTTCACATACTAGGTAACGCCTGAAAATAATTTTCCAATTTTTAAATTTCTTCTTGGATAGGAAACATTTAGACGAATTCAAAATTTAATTTAGAAAAAATTTAGGTTGCTGTTTGTTTTAGTATAAGGCTTTGAAATGGGTTAAAAGAAATAAAAAAATATTGCAAGCATACTGGTATTGGTATACAGAGAGATAATAAATAATCAAAACTTCAAGGATTTTTTTATAATTAAAAAAAAAATATGTTCAAAACTCGTTTATTTATCGTAGCTGCTCTAAATTTAATTAACTTTGTCCCTATTTAGATATTTTTAATACAAAATTTTGTGACTTTTTGAAACACTTTAAAAAAACTTTTTGAAACACTGTAAAATGAAACATTTGTCAGTGTAATAAGTTTATGTTCCTTTAAATATGTTTATTTTATTATTTCAAAATTTTGGATTGGTCAACTATATTATGAAAATACCTCTTCTCTATTCATCCACTTAATTTTCTCATCCCTTAACCTTCTTACGAGCTCTTTTTTTTCTCATGTCTTACATAATATATTATTTTTCTCTTTACTGTGTAACATGTTCTCTCATTACATTTGTGAAAAACTTTAACTGAATGGATGTATTGTATTTTTATATTTTGTATTCTTATATAAAAACTGTTGTTTTTCCTTAATAATAAAAATAAAATAAAATAAATTAATATAAAAAAACCTACCCTACCTATAATACGTATAATTATTTATTCGAAGCGAATGGACTTTTTGATCAAGCTATATAATTTTTTTTTTAAAAATCGAAATGTTTGTATTCCTATAATTTACATTTTTTTAGAATTCGAATTAACTTCATGGTGTTGTTTTCTTATCACTGCGGCCTGTGCAGATCTTTTGCTATAGTTCCTGTAAATAAATTCTCAACCCATACGTTAAGTTTTTGAAGAGCCAGGCTTTTGAGTAGATTGCGAGTGCTTTCATGAATATGGTTAAGATTCCTTCACAAAACCCAAGTCCTTAAAGTATTTGGCTATGAGGTAGTGGACAAGTGCTCTCACGTCCTCAGATTCAATCAATGGTCCACCAAAGATGCGTTTCTTTTGTGGAACAAAGCATAACATTCACATAACCTATTTCATTATCTGCACTGTAGAACCTACATCTAAAAGTTTCAACGAGATTAATTGAAGTATTTATTAAAATTGCAGTGCTCTGTGAGGATTCTAGTGATATTTTTCACTTGGTTTTAACTTAGTTTTATTAGGTCAAAAGTAAACCTTTGCGAGTGCCCCTTTAGTAATTTCTTCGCATGGTACTAACCAGGTGCTTACCAGAGTATAATACTCTACTTCCTGGCCCATGACCTAAGTTTATTGCGAGGAGTACATTTGGGTAACCCACAAAATAGTTCTGTGTCCATTAGAGTATAATGTAACATTTAAATAGGTGCGAAGGTTTTCACGGTCACTGCTATCAATATTATGTATCTTTTTTGGGTGATACCGTGTATGTTGGATTTGATCCGACGTTTCGGCTACCATTGCAGGAGCCATCTTCACAGTTTTCCCTGAAGATAGCTCCTGCAATGGTAGCCGAAACGTCGGATCAAATCCAACATACACCGTATCACTCAAAAAGACACATAATATTAAATGTAACATTTGTTGTAAAATACGATTTATAAATAAAAATAATTGCTGAAAAACTAAAATGTTTTCAGCTCATAATCTGTTATATTAGAAGTAAGTTTTGAAACAGTAATTATATATCTGTTATAATATAAATAATTATCCCAAACAAGTTTTTACTATTACATAACGTTAAATATAAATTATTAAGGTTTTGGACGTTTTTTTCATATTTTTGTGATTTCCGCTTAATTTATAAATTGGATTATTCTATAAAGTTTATATTTGAAGAACTAACTTTGTGGTTATTCATTATAATAAAATAAATAAAACAACTTTGTTACTTAACTTATATTAAAGTTTCTTTTAGTTTTACCAATGTAGATTGAATCGCAATCATTACAATTTAATAGAAAAAAGAAAAAAAAAATAGTGGTTAAAAACAAAATTATTTTATTTATTTTACTATAGATTATGTTAATTTATAGATTCAATATATTGTTCTTTGTTACACGATTGTGTATAAATAAGTAAGGGTGCGTCTGATATATTTGATTTATTTTATTTAGTTTCCTGTAATATGATGAAATATAATTTAAACTGCAGAAAAAAAACGTATTATTAGAGTATTTATTGTTTTATTAGAAATGTTAGGTAACAACTCAAAGGAAAATCTCTCTCGTCTTAATCGTTTAACCAGGAAATCAAAGTAAAAAGGTGATAGGATCAAAGAGTCACCAACTCCTTATGGGGATTAAAGTGCGCAGCGAGTGTCACCCCGCTTCCACTTTACAACCCCTTAAGTCTGTTTAAAAACTTTATTTTATAATAAATTCCCCGTTTATTGAAAACTGGCTGGTGTGTTCTCTTTATGCGATAAGTTTTATAACAACCCGGAGTAAACACTCTTTCACTGCACGTCTGAGAGCGGGTTGTAAGGGTAAGTGTCCCCTCGGTAAGTGTCAGCGCACCTACCCTGGGTATTTCTTTTAAGAAAATAAACCAGGACGGCTGCGGTCACAAATTTAGAAACGAAGTTTGCTCGAACTGAAGGCTGTATTCTTTTATTTATTGAAAAACAATTTAAGCGATGAAGTGAACTTAGAGCTTTAAATAAATTCACTTTTGATTCAATAGAAAAAGGACGTCATTCAAGAAAGTTAAGCTGAGAGACATTTTCACCACGATTTTCGCCTCTGATAAATTTTCGAAGGACTTAATGGCTTTCGTGGCTTTGACTATTCACACAATTGCGTGTCTCGTATGATAAAACAGTTGATAGTAATTGCTCATAATATAAAATTCTCACATAATTTTGATATTATTGTCACAGTTTCTTTGATTAGTAAATGTAATTATTTTTTAAAGTAGTAATTTTATGAAACAAGATGTCTTTAAGCACCATTAACTAGTATTTTTAAAAGAAATACAATTAACAAGAAAAGTGAAATGAAGTACTTCGAGAAAATGCTGTTTTTTCTTAATCTATCTGAAAAATGAAAATACAGTTAAAATAAAGCGCAAATAAAGGAGAGTTTTTGTTACTAATAATTATGCTCCTGGGCGAATGAAGAATTCAGTTCTGAGTATGAAAAAGAACCAGAACTCTCGACGAGCGTTTTTGACTTGATGGCTACTCTCTGGTAAAAACCTAGAATAAGGAAATTGAGTGGGGATAAGTCCGCCTTGTTGTGTGGTGGTTAAGGCATTCATCTACCATTACTGAGGTCGGGAGTTCGATTCCATGCAGGGTGGACGTGAAATATTGTTTTTTTTAATGTGGTTTTAGTCTGCAATGCAGAATTTCTGGATGTGAAGTGTAAGACTGAGACATTCCACGTATCAAAAATGATCTATATACACTGGAAGTGGAAGTGAAGGTTGCAATGGAGTTCTCTATGCACCACTAGGTGCGGATAACGAAATGATGATGATGATGATGGTACAGGAACAATTAAATCATAACCATAAAAATAACGCTGTTTTTGGTGTGAATCTGTTTAAAAAATAAAAATACAGGTGGAGTAAGGCGTAACTAAAATAGGATATGTGAATTTCCAAAAAGCAATTATTAGATTATATTTCGTAGTAAGCATTATTTAATGAAAACACTAAATGTAACAAACGTAATCATTAATTTTAATTAACTATTAGTTTCAAAGCAGACGTGGGTAATTACGAAGTTAGTGACAAGTTGATTGCTTGTTACGATTATACTGCCCGAGCTGTAATAAAAACATAACATTTTGCATGTTTGATGACGTGTGGAAAACATAATTAAATATACCCAGTTAGAAGCAAGATCGTTAGATGTACAAGTATATCTTTACAAGGCGGACTTTCGGCAATGCCTCAAAAACTGGCTAAAGGTTTATATACATATATAAACGACTCGAATGTTCCCCACGCCATAAAAGCACCGTTAAATTTATACTCCAAATCTAACAGTGTGTTTTCTGCCAGCTTTTATTACCCTCCGAGCTTTTAGCTTGTGCACATTTTCATTAATATTTTTCATTGACATAAGTGAATCTTTCACTTAAATAAACGTACTTCAAGAGTAACTACAGACAGGAGAAAACGTGTTTAATGTATGATTGATGCAAAATAAGTTAACATTTTAAATGAAAAAAGGAAAAATACTTAGCAATCTAACCAAATAACGTAACATAAAAAATATATTATTGTTTTTTGTTATTGGATACCAAATTATAAAAGAGTATTAACATATAAGTGCTCTTTAAAGAGAAAAAAAGTATTTATTGGTTAAATAAACAAAAATACAAACCGTCAAATAAATACAAAATTTTACAAAATACAAAAAATAAAATCAAGACTTATCAATATAAATATAAAATAGCTACTTTTTTTTCTCCTCAAAATACTTTAACACGAAACGATGCAATAAACAAAAATATTTTTGTACCACATTTTATAAGTAAGATAAACCATACGTGATTCAGAAGTAAGGAAATGCGAACTCAAAACTGTCATGCTGAAGGCATTTGTTTTCTTCAAATTTCCAGAAAAAAATAATACCACAACAACAAACCATCACACCGTTTCCCCGTAAGGGTAGGCAGAGAGGATATAACGCCACATCACTGTATCTTTGCTTACAGATCTCACTTCCCCTACATTCATACATCTTTTCATGCACGCGCGTCGATTATTCTGAATTTTAACATGTTCATCCTGAAGTATTTGTTAAATTTGGCCATGCCATGTCTTTCTCGGTCTTCCTCTATTTCTGCATCGATCAACATTGGCATTGTAAATATTTTTAGCCGTTCTTTTGCTGGCCATTCGCTCTACATGTCCAAACCAACGCAAAACTCCTCTCTTGATTTTGTCGATAATGCTTAAATCCGCCTTGCATAATGAACGGATCTCAACATTTGTGCATCTATCGCACTACCACACATTCGCCTGAGAGATCGCATTTCAACAGCATTTAGCCTACTTTCATCCCTGTTTTTTCATGTCCATACTTCGCTCCCATACATCAAGGTCGGGATCAGGACTCCATTGTGAACTGCTAATTTTGCCTCTTGCGACAAACATTTATTTGCAAAGGTTGATTTAAGTTCACCGCTCACTTTGTTCCCGGCACTCACCCTCCTTTTAATATCTTTATCAGTCTTTTCATTCATAGTAAACATACTTTCCAGACACACCGATTCATAGCTCATTGCGCATATAGCTCATTTCACATTAAGTCATACTTTCATTTCTTTCAAAAACCATCACATTCGATTTATCGACATTCATCAGCAAATCGCTTCCCTTGCATACATGGTAGACCATTGTTACCAAGAATTGCAGTTCTTCTTTATTGTTAGCAAGAAGCACGCCATCATCAGCATACAAAAGACAATTGACAGTTAAATTAACCCCTTTTCTTCGCATTCTTAAGCCTTTCAGTTCTTTCATACGTTTAAACTTAATAATAGTCATAAAGTATTTCAAATATTTAAGGTATAAATAAATAGCTAAGTACAACGTTAAATCTTGTTTATTTTTACTCTCGTCTCTAGTTTTCGTAAAGATTTTGGATTACTTTATAAATGAACATTTTTTTTTGTAATTATCAAAATTCTAATTAGCTCTCATTTAGGTAGAGCGTCAGACGTTCAATACTGAGTAAACTCGAGTTGTTTTAAAATGAAAATGGTTTAGTTAAATATTTCAAAGGCGCTTTTAAGGACGGAATTATTACCAGTACTTTAATAAAAGAGCCCAAAAGGCTGTTTAAATTTCCCTGGCGGAGAGTAAAACCTCCGCTTGATGATTTCATGATTTTAAAGTGGCTATGTTTGGTAGGTTTTAAACGTTTAACGAGAGTTTGAACCCCTTCCCCGATGCACATTCGTCGTGCGGCAAAATCTTAGCCGTTACTTAGCCCATAAACAACTTCTATGGTCAAATAAAACTGGGAGAGTGCATCCAGGTAACGGAAGATATACGACCCAGTACTTTACTTTTTGTGTACATTTTATATTTTATTTTCTGTCAACGTAAAATTTAAGCTCGCCATTAAATTGCGAGTATTATTAGATTTATCAGCATAGACACTGAAGAAAAACCTTAAGCATATTAAAAACAAAAGTATTTTTAGGAAAAGTTTGACACAATTTTTAAACTATAAATTAAGATTAATAATACAAATTTGGACGCAGTTTCAAAAAACATTAATTTCAAGATACTCACAGATTGCAAAAGTTTCACAAAAAAAAATATAACCCAACATATTTAAATGTTGATACCCATATATTTTAAAATAAAATAAACGCTTTTTTACCTTTTATTTAAAATATTAAGGTAGGCTGTTAGTTTACGTGCTGTTTACAAACTAACCTGTAAAGCGCAATTGAATAAATGAACAGTTTACATAAAACATTTAAGATCATGCCTGTATTACATTTTTCTTAGTCTGTTTCCAGAAATATGCTTATTTGAAAGTGTATTTGTTACGGTTAAAACTCTTTCGCAATTGTCGAAAGTAAGCACATCTCGCAGGAATAGTAAATTCACTTCTATTTACAAATATTATTTTTATATTATTTTCTTTTATTATTATTTATAAAATATTGAATACAAAAAGTACATATTATACTCCCAGTAGTTATTAAAAAAACTCAGTAGGGAACGTACATAAAAAAACATTTTTGTGATAATACATAATATCATACATGGTCAATACATCCGAAATAGTAAGAAAACATTACATAAGAAACAAAAAATATTGTGCTTTACACATTTTCGTACTGAAAGCTTAGAAATATGGTCCAAATACTTCAAAATAAACTTGAGCGCAACCGTCATAACGGTAAACCACTTTAGTTGAATGAGAAAACATATGCCGTTTTTGGTTTCCGAAGCTGCAGAAGACGGCACGAGGCAGTCACCCGTGGAATTTTTATTGCATTGTGCAAACATGCATTTTCTCGGATCTAAAAAGGCATAAGCCGCGAGTCTGGGATCCGGAAAGGAATAAGCCAGCGGAATAAGCTCATGGAATCGTCTCCGTAGCGTGTCCTCACAGCGGGTAGCGTGTCATTGTATCCGGCATGGTATGAATAAACCAACAGAACAGATATATCTGCAGCTGATCTTTTTCTTGGATCAGAAACATCACAAAACAAGCAACGAAGGGGTGGCTTCTTTCAAATATGAAATAATACATGATTTTGAAATCTGAATTACTTCGACGAGTTGAAAGTTATTTACATAAAAAATAAACGACAGCGATTCAATGTATTCGACTAAAAGTTAAGCAAAAACTAGATATTTACAATATCATACAATTAATTAAAAGAAGACCATTATTACAAAAATAACAGGAAATCTTACATATTTTTTTTTCTATTATATTTTTTTCAATTCACTTGTTTGCATTGTTTATTTGCTCTCGTCGTTTATTGAAACAATATATATAAGATACATAATTTCAATAAATTCGCGAAAAGAAGTATATTTTTAGAATATGCTAAAATATGAACAAGTTAGTGCTTTTGGATAAGTAATTAAACAAAACTCGGAAAAATTTGTTGTACCAACATTGTATTTTCAGCCAATTTTAACTTCGACATCAATTATCCATCGGTATTATTGATTCGATATTTTATACGAGTTCATACGAAACTAATATTTTCAATGATTCAAGCATATACTGGCGCGATAAAGTTTTCTCATAAAAGTGTCTGTCAAATGATACCTGATAAATGTTTACAATTTTCCAATTTCTCTTTCCGCCGAGTTTTCCAATTGGTTGTTGAGATGCGGAGGGGAGGAAATTTGAGCTCCGGTAGACGGTTTAAGAACTCGCAAGTAAAAACATTTCGAGTCTTTGGAAGGAAAATTGTTGACGTGTTAACAGGTTATAAATTTGTCGTTTTGTCGAAAACTTTGCTGTTATATTTATTGGACCTTTAATTCTAGTTTTAAACGGCTTGTTTTACATAATACCCACTTATTTGTGCTTTGAAAAAGTTTTGTTGTGTCGCTTCCTCGATAACTTTTATATTGATGATAGTAAAAATAACTACACATTTTTAATAAAATACTAGTACGTACGTGAAATTTGAAATAGTAATAATTATTTTATTAAAAACCCCAACTTCCATAAGACATAATAGGAGCCGTGGCGCAGTTGGTTAGACGGCTAAATGAGGTCTGAGCGTATTTTTCTGGTGTATTTTTCATAACTTCCTTCTATATCTTCTTTTTCACATCTTCTGACAAACCTCTACATAAGAATTTTAGTAGGCTATTTATTCCCTTAAAAAAACATGCTTACAAACTACCTATAACTTTTAAAATTTATTTTGAATATTTAATATCATGTACTATGTTTTTTGGAAGGATATGGAAGAGGCCTATATCCAGCAGTGGAGGACAGAAGGCTGAATATTTTAATTTTTTTTTAAACTAGGTTTTTTATGTACCTATGTATTACCTACAGATTATATCTAAATAAGTACATCCGTTCCAAGATAGACGCAAGTTGTAAGGAGTGGTAGATTATCATAGGTGTTTACTACTTTTAGGTAATATACTTTTAAGTGATATCAAAGCGTTGTCAAACTTTTGTATAAAAAAAGTAAAAATGGTATTTTACTTTCAAAACGTTCCTTCATATTTAAAGATGTACATGTATAAGAAAATTTAAATGCGTGAATAAAGAAACTTTCCCATCGGAAGGTCGAAAACGATTGAAAATCTACTGAATCATAAAATTACACGTTTGCATGCATTAAAAAAATAAATATTATATTTATTTTATTAAAATAATTTAAAAAATACAGTTTTAACATTTCAATTTTCTTATATTTTCTGAAACTAAAATCCCACCAAATATTTTTCTGTAGCTTGTTGGTGGAGACTTTTTAATTGTACTAACTTAATTAAGAGCCAGAAAGATCAGTAATTTACATGTATTTAGAAATAATATTTTTTTTTTAACACGAGAAAATATATTTATTTATTTATTTATTCATTTATTATTTTACACGCTCTACGGGCTTTTACATATTTTAGAAATTACATTCAAGTGCAGCAGTGAAACATAAGTTTGTAAATTTAGTTAAAATTAAAGATAACATAAGAAAAGCTAAAAGATACAATAATAAGTAAAAATCAGGAAATGTACCAACATAGGTATATGGTACATAGAAAAATATTTAATAAATTTACATATGAAAACAAACGCGCATACATATACATACATATAAGTTTATACATTATTATAGAGATACATGAGAAAAAAATAGTAAATAAAGAACAATATTAAGAAATTTTATACAAATTAATTTATAACCTTTTGAATACTTAACCTATATTTATATAAAGACAGACGAAATATATCAACGTCACCATACTCATTACCTAGCCGGTGTAGTCTAGGTATTGGTGAATTGTAATAATAATTGTGACTACCAGGAGATTAAAAAAAAATAACGTTAGCTGCCGAGTATTTCGAACTGGTACTTTCAAGCTGATAACACTAGTTAATTCCGGGACGTCCAATGAAAAATTAAAATTTTTGCACATAAGTTACTATTCATATAAAAACTTTTGATCGAATGGCCACTCTCTTATTTTAAGCCAATCAACAGGCTTATGGAAGCCCGAACTGATTGGCAATAATAACACTTATTCTAAACAATCTTAAAATCCATTTGAATGGACAAAAGGTATGATTTTGGCATAATCTAGGCGGACATGGTAAATGTGTCATCGCAAATCAGGAGTGACAACACCGTTTGCTTCTTGAATGCTTGCCTTCGCTGTAGAAACAGATCGGCAGTACCACTTAACGAGATTTTGTGCATTGTTCTGAGGATTTTTGGTAAAGAAAAAAAAAATCTGGTGTTAGTTTTATAATTTCCCACTGCATAGACAGCATCGGGACGCAAGTTACGGTGAGGTGCATTAAGGTTTATCTGAGCAAGAATGTCATGGGCATCTATACAGTTACATATTAATTTGTGGAAGAATATCAAACTCTATTTACATTGCGTGTTAAATTTAAGTTCTTTTGGCAGTAAATTAAAAATGCTAGGTACTAAATAATTGAGAGTTATATACTTGGAACATACTTTTGGTACTACCAAACCATCATTATACGTAAAACGTGTATTATGGTTATGTTTGAGAAGAATTTTGAAAGTATTACTATTAAATTGTTCTAAAATGATGCAAAACCACAGTAATCCTCGAACAAGCAGAGTTTTGTACTGAAGAATATTATCACTTCTTTGTCTGCAATTCATTTTAACATTAATAAATATAAAATTTCGCGTCAATTTGGTCAAATTAATGTTGTAATTTTTTTTTTTAATGCATGTTTTTTTTAACATCACGTAAATCAACTTGAATCACTTCTTAGTAAAAAAGGAGTATAATATTATATATAGATTGAAATTTAACAATGTATCATGTTATTCTATGCACAGAAATGCAACAAAACTTTAACAAACCAATTTAAGGTAAGTGAGACTAACGGTTCACGCCAGGAGAGCACAAGCATTGTACTTTTCAAATGTCACAAGTCTTCGGCTACCAACTACTTTCCTCCCTTCTATTTTCTTCAGTACCATATTCCCTTACAACGGAGAGTTTCGTTTACGAGATCTTACAGTACCGTACTCGACAGGGTTCTAAGTTTACTACGAAACGCTTCGATACATTTTGAATGGAGATGAAAATGTCTTGTATTTTTATTTCTTTACCTATTTAAATTGAATCTTGTTTTCAAAATATGTTTATTTTAATAATTCCCGCCCGGGTCCAGGCGCATAAAAATACAATTCTGTGTGTGAAATAGAACCATAACCCTAGACGAGTGTTTTAGAGCCGATGGCTGCTCTCTGGTAGAAATTCTGAATAAGGAAATCGAGCGGAGATAGGTCCGCCTCCTCGTATAGTGGTCGACGGGTTTGCTTATAATTCTTGAGGTTTTGGGTTTGTTTCCTTGCAGGATGGAAGTAAAATATTGGTTTTAAAGATTTTTGAACCGCAATATTTCATAGTTTTTGGACTGGTACATTAATAAAAAAACTGGTTATCTGCCTTATGCTCTACTGGGTGCAAAACTAGGAAAAATTATGATAGTTAAAACAATATCGATTTCTCCCTCAAATAATGGCATCATCAGTTTTTTTTCGTTATAATATGTTTAACATGCGGAAGACGAGTCTAATGAAAAACGTAATCTGAAATAGCAAAATAGGTTTGAATGGTTTTATTTAATTGCAAAGTCAAAATTATTTTACTTTTACGATACATGTCACAATTTTAAATTACGCAGGAAATTTATAAGCAAAGCTTAACAGATTTATTAATTATATTTGGCAGTTTGTGTCATTTTTATTTGACCAAAAAGCATAATTGCACCCTCGAAAGTTATATAATGACCATTCTGTAAAAGAGAACAAATTAAGGATATTATGAACAGTCCTAAAAAACTGCCTTTGACATATTCGACATTTTTCAAGTTTTTTACTGCATAAGTTTTTGTCGGATGCTAAAATTATTAGAATAAAATATTACAAAATACGCTCACAAATCTCTGAAAACTTCAAATTGTGTAATGAAATATACATAGAATATAATTTAAAAAAAAACAATACATGAGTCTATTAAAATAAGCTTTATCAATTTTTAAGCTAATATTTTTAATGATATAATCTAACAAAGTTCGACTTTTTCGAAGAATCATGAATAATTGAAACTTGCGAAAACTGCAGTTTCTATCGGCGGTGTAAAGGAAAAAGCTAGCGTAACTTAACAATATACCGAATGGCTGTCTATTATTTGTCAAATATATCTTTCGATTATTACTCGTCCATAACGAAACATAATAAAATCCGAAATTTCATTATCAGTACAGATGTACAATGTGTAGACATACTGTGCGGCAGTATATGATATTATTCGAGGGGTATCGCCTTGCACCCCTCTTCATAGCCCTTAGTCGGTTGTGTGAGCAGCGGAGCCTTTTGCTCAGTTGACGTGAAATGTGAGGCGTATAATATGATTTTCTGTCAATATGAACGGTAATAAATGTACCCTTAGTGGCGGAGAAACCTTATTTCGTGGATGGAGCTCACTAAGGGTATACTAAATGTATTGGCTATGTTATTCAAAGCGGCACAAGTATCATAAATTATCGATTTAAAATGTTTGTTACTAGTCTGATTTTTTTAAAAATTAAAATATAATACATTCATTTACACTAATTTATTTTGACAGTACTTAGTAAATAAATATTTTAATATGTGCATAAGTTAACACCATTCCATTAGCAAAAACTTATATAACGACCTCTCTGTAAAAATTAAAAAAATGGAAAAAAAAGTGTTTAAGTAGAACTCATAAATGCCTCATTTTACAGCAAACTAGCAAAATAAAAATAAAATGTTTACTTTAAAAAAAGCTATTGGCAAATTTTGTGGCATTAGGTAAAAAGGTTCAAGTCCCTAATTGAGCAGGAGAGCCATTTAAAGTTTCTTACTGATTTAATTATTTAACATGCAATTTTGGTTGCTATCTCAGAATAACTTGAAATTCGCTAACTTAGGGACAAAAAAGTAAAGACGGTACGACTTACAATACGTAATCTCCACATGAGTTTTATTTTCACGATTTTTAATAAAGTTTTGTTTGTTTTTTGGTTACAAAGGTACAAATGTGATTTAAAACCTCATAAAAGTATTAAGTTAAACAAATATGTTTTTTTTTGTATCCATTTTTTTAAGGAATAACTTACTTACTATTCCTTTATTTTTAGAGGTTTCTAAGCAGTTGGAAAATATATTGAAGAAAGTTATAAAAAATTTACCACAACACCCAATCCAGACTTATTGATAAAATATTTTTCCTGGATTTCTTTTTACAACTGGTGGAAATCGAACCCACTACACCAGTTTCACAGTTGGCCGTCTAGTCAACTGCGCCAGGGCGCCTGTCTGTGTAATACAACTGACCATAAATTGTGCGAGGTTCTATTTAAAAATGTTTAATTTGGAACTACAAATTCAGTGAATTAAATAAAAATCGATCGTTTTGTTTACACAAAGCATTATTTCAAAATAATTATGTATCGTATTCAAATGTTAATTTCATATCTCTTAAGTTTCGCGATGAATTTAATCATACGCCTGGGAGTCAGGCAATTTGCACAACACAAATAAACAGTTCATTATATGGATTTAATTTTATTTAGTTATTTTATAGAACAGAATGATGAGTTATTTTATGAGCACAAAGAAAACATAATGAACCAATAATTATAGATTTGACCTGTTTTCTTAAGAGAACATGAAATTTTTTTAAATATAGGATTAAACAAATCTTGTTTTTTGATTATTTTTTTGTATTTTATTTACGTTACTTATATTGTCTTGTAAGTGCATTTGCCTAGTAATATGTTTTTAAAACAAACAAAAAAAAGTTTTTAAAAAAAACATTTCTGAATCGGACTAAATTTATCATTACATAATTTGACTTGATTTTGTTTTTTAGTTTATAATTTCGTAGTCAGTTCTTAAAATATAGAAAACCACAATAACTATAGAGTGGGGCTTGCTCAGAAACCAATACCTACCAGGGGCGAATTCTCCTAATAGCTGATTATTTGCAGCTTACCTTTTTTTTTCAATCGAAAGTAATGTTATATATTAAATTATTTTTGGAAAAATAAATGTCATCAGCCATCGTTTGCATTTATTGCGTTGGTAAATTTAAATATTTAATTCATCATATTTGATTTAAAATGTCAATCCATACAGACAGCAAACCAGTGCGCCTCTATTGACCAAAACTACTACTACTGGATTACACGAGCTCGCGCGGCTAAAGATAAAACATGAATTTAATTACATCTTTGAACCCCTAATTTTAGATTCACTTGAAAAAAAAACACACTTACGATTACTTCTGAATCTTGCAACTTTCCTAAATGCAATTTAGTCTTTGAACACTTTTTTATAAGGGCTATTATTCATTAAAATAAAACTGTTAGACAGAAAACCGTGCAAGGGAGGTAGCATTATACGCACCGGTTGTGAAAAAGAAAAACGAATATATATGCCTTATCAAGGAAGTGAGATTAAAATAATACTTGGCAAGTCCTAATCGGTGGTTTGTAAGTGAATTTGTTGTAAAATAAAACATATTTAATTAAATTCAAATGGTATTTTTTTTGGATGTGCCATATTACAGCTATGAAAATTTTATTAGAATTATTGCAGGTTACCAATCTAAAAACTCACTACTTGCCACTGATGAGTACAGTCACCTTACTTACTATTATCTTATGGACAGTGCAAAAGGTAAATCGCGCATTTCCTGTCTGTAAACAACAAAATAATCTGAACATCCAAAATAATTATAACGTAGCTCGGATGTCAAATTGTTGACAGTAATTCAAATAGAAGATGACCTTGATACCACAATTAGAAGTAAAGAAAACACTATGAACAATTGCTATAAAAGCAGTAGCCCTTAGGCTTCAATAGCTGAGTAGTTCAGTAGGGTTTTGCTTAGTGATGAAGTAGTTTAGATCAATTCGATTCAGTTATCGCCGTTAATCTCGCGCTTCGTATGAAAAAAAACTATATTTTATTAAACATGTAATTAATAAGCATGACGACATTTTCTTCTGTCATCTCCAAAAAGTGTTGGAGCTCTCTGCATCAACAAGTAAAAATCCTACAAATGTTTGAGAATTTTAAAGAAGACAATCTTTTAGGTTGGAAATCCACAAAAGAGTTGGTTAAAATTAAAGTAAAAATATTGAAAAAAATAAAATAATAATAAATATTACTAAAGAGAGAGATGTTACGGTTTGTGTGTGTCAGGCGCCAGTTTTTCGCTAGGGAATAACAATTATTTTAGTATGCATTCAGTCAGACTATATTAAGGTGGAGAAGCCAGCCTGTTGGCAGTAGTCAACAGGCCTTCCGTTCCACTAAAGGAGTGTTTGGCATTTTGTTTCCTACTTTAGTTTATTTTACCAATTGCCTGCAATATATTGACCATGTATGATACTACCAAATGTTTACAGTTTCGCCGCTAGACGCGCTTACTCCTGTGCTCCGTTTGTTTATAAAAAATTAACTTCCAATTATTATTATTATAACGGAAAACCTATAAAGCACAATACGAGTATTCGTAATATAATACCTCAAGCGCATTTAACAAAAGCGTTGTACATATATATCTACTAACATACCGACTACAGGTAAAAAACATGATTATTTGTTGTCCGCATCCCTACTGATAATATTCACCGCACGCGCCTGGAGAGTACCTACACTTACGTATAAAAAAATTTATACAATCGATACTCCGGAACATGCCTATAGGCCAGTAGAGTGGACATCTACAAAAAAGTGAATTATATTTTTTTAAAGTCAATAAAATAATGTGAATTTTGTGAATATATTTCTTTTTAATTTTTTTGAAGGATTATTGAAAAAAAAAATTGTTTACTCATGTAAATTATTTTATTTTTTTATTATTTGAAAATTTTTTGTAGTAAATCTTAAAAATTTATACAACCATTGGTACCTATAATATTTTATACACATATTTTTTTTACCAAAAAGCCTTTATTAGTACAAAAAACAATACATACAATAAAAAAATTAACACTTAAGGTTGAATTTGAAAAAGAGTCTGGCTCTTGTGTTTGGCAAGATAACAAAATAATATTTAAAAAAAAAACAAAAATGCCCAACAAAATAACACAATTAATAAAAAATTAAACAATTTTAAAAATGGAGAAAATTTAACACTGATAAAAAAACAAATAAGAACACAAAATTAATCAATTGATATACACAGGCACATAAATACACACATTTTTATTTTAAAAATAAGGTTAGTGTTAATTATGTCAGGAAGCCTTTCTTTAATATATCCTTAAATTTTCCGTAATTTATTTCTTTACGTAGATTTTGTAAATTGGTTAATTATTGAAAAGCTTATGTAAGTCCTATGTAAGTATAATGATGTTTGGCCGTAGTACTTTTAATTCTCTGTAGAGCGAGGCATCCTATTCTTAACCTTCCCGTAATACGGTCCTATGGTAGGCTCTTCTTATACACCTGGAGCATACAACACTTTCCGTAGATATCCTCCTCTCTTAAAACATTAAATTCCTTGAGCAGTTCGGTAGTTGAGAAGAAGGATGGTTTATATTGGTTAGATCGGGTTGTAGTTGCGTGGCTAGTGTCTCGGACTCACGGATCGAAGGTCCGTGGTTCGAATCCCACTCTACCCCAACTTGGTTCCCATTTTCTAAAAGTGAGTTATTTACAACTCGTTGAAAATGGGCCTCAAAATTAAATATTTGCGTAAATTATAAGAACGCAAATATTTCTTTTTCTTTGAAAAAAGAATATGGTTTTTTTTTTTTTTTTTAATTGTAGATCATTTAAGGGTCTAAGATAAGCGTTAAAAGCCCCTCCCCATCCAACTATTGCATATTGAATGATCGACTATACTAAAGCATGATAAACTGTCTTCAATTGATCCGTCGATAAAAAAAAGTTTTTTTCATACTTTCATAATTTTCTGTCTGTACTAGTATATAAAGTTTTCTATGTATATTCTTGTTCATAAAAAAACAAATTATTTTTTATCCTCGGAACGTGTTACTCCAGTAAGGACTTTATTTTTTTTGTATGTTTTTTGTTTCACAAGAATTAAAAATAAATAAATAAAATACAAATATATCTAAGCAATATTTCAAGTTAATACTTTTGAAGTTAAGCTGTGGTTTGGGATCAGTTTTTCACTCAAATATGATTATCCACCCTTCGGCGTAGGGTGGCTGTCTTCTATCCTCACCCCAACTAATACAACAGACTGACTTGGCTGTCGTAACAAGGAAGCTGAGTAACAATTTTCGCTTTCGTTTGAGTGATGTACCTACCCGTAACTTTACCCACGCGCGCCGCGCCGTTTCGCTAAAGCAAGGGATGTGGCCAAATAGTACAGGGTGTCACAGTGGAAGGCATACGATTTGAATAGTAAGCCATTTTTTGTCTGTCAAATATTGAAACTTCATTTTTGACAAATAACTTATGGATACATGACAAATTAATATTGGACCATTTGCAGCGCCGTAAATTTACCAATTGGATGCGGGAGGAACTCGTAGTTATTCAGATGTTTCGAAGAAAATTATCTTCAACGATGCGACGTCCCTTTGCGCAAATGTTGTACAAGTTTATCTTCCATCTGCTGTTTTTTTAAAGACAAAGTGGTGAAACCTTTAATAATGAGTAATAATGGATGTTCAAACATACTGTGTGCAAATCGGCTACTTAAACCAGCCGATGACAGGTTATGCCTATAAGGCGTATAAAAACCTAGACTTTCATATTTACTTAAAAATAGTGTATTTAAACATTTTGTATCTATAAAACCTAAATAATTTAATCAGTCGTTAATTAAAATGATGAGTAGATCTTCGGTAATTGACTTAGCGTTTTTTCTTTTTATTACAGAAAACGTATCTGATTTTTTTGATTAAAAAAAATCATAAGTAATACGTTTCTATTAATGTTTGTAATTGAATAATAAATAATAATCCGTTTACTGTTTCTAACAAAGTAAAAAAGAAAATTGCACTTTGTATTTGATTAAATACGATTTTCTTTTGTTAATTTTTTTATTATTTCTTTTTTTTTCTCTGTACGCGTGCAAGAATACACATGCATACGTAAGACGTGTAAGTACAGAGTCAACCTTCACCATTAGTTACGGGTAAACCTTTATAAAAGTAATATGATGAAATGTGAGATTTATTACTCGTATATACGGGGGAGAGAGACCACTCTTTTCGTATGAAATATTGAGCGATCAAGGGAGAAGGTGTTTGCTAAAGTATCCCGCAGCTTGGGTTTCTGACTGCCCCGCTTGTTTATTTGATTTTAAACAATTTTCAGATCTCAGAAAAAAATATAATCTACATGCAGTTACTTAGATTATACAGTGTTCATATTTCATGTTTTGAATTCAGAATTCAGTCTTAATTATTTGTTTATTTCTCTTGCTGTTTTTTAATTTTTAACCTTTAAATGCATCGTGATGAAAATTATTTAGGTTTAATTATAAATTTAACTACTAAAGTATTTTTTTCTGGTAATAATTAGGCGAGTTCATATATGGATTTCAGGAAAAAAAAAATAAAATCCACCTTTTGTTTCCAAAGTCTCTGTCACGCCCATAAGCGTGTCCGATCACGATAGAGACATATAGTATATTTACAGATACAAGAGCGATGTGTAAATATATTGTTCACACCGGCTTTTGCTAACAGACCCGTACACTAAATCCTTAGCACATTCAAAACTTTTTTTTGAATTGATGGTTCTGCGCACTTGTGCAATTATTTAATCTTCTACGTCAAAAATCCACTTCTTCGAATATTTATGTAGCTATAAAATTAATAAATTTCATCACTTCTCCCTTTTTTTTTTTTTTTTTTAAATATAAAAAAAGAAATTCATTCAAAAATACACATTTGAAGCACTTACTTTGTGGTTATTGATTTTATAATTAAATCTAAAATGAAGACAATTTTTTAAAGTTTATTATTAATTTAACTACCGTTTCTTCTTGCTTCTTTTTTGAGGTGTGATTTTAAAATGAATAAAATCTGATTTTATGAGTTCAACACTCTATCTAAACCGAATGCATACAGTGTAGTCTTGTATAATTAGTTAAAAAAGTGCAAATTATCAAATTTCAACCTTCCTCACCCCAACTGCATACGGCCACACACATAAAATTGACACAAAGACTTTATTACCTCCAAATGAATAAAATAATATTTCTTTTAGGTTGGGGTGTATCCATTTAAAATTTAAAAAAAGGATTATGACTTATTGGTAGTATCATACATTATATTTTCTAATTTTATCTTGACAAAAAAGCATGTCGTAGCTCAGAAACCGGTGGGAAATTAATGAAAATTGTTAAAAACAAAATAATTGTTATTTTCATTTTAAAAATATCATTTATTCGTCAATAGTTTATTTGTTTTTATATTATTTGTGGTTAATACCGTACTTACAACAATGAATTATTTTTAAAATATAAAAAATATACTACCCAATAGTTTTTACGGGAATTGTTTCTAAAATCAGTAGTTTGGAATAAAAATAGTGATCTTAATGCAAACATAGTAAGCTCTTATCTCACTTTACCGAAGAAAAACTTTTGTTGAACTATGATTAAATATTTGAACGGCATTTTAATAAACAGATGGTGCTTTTCGGGGCTATTTCATTACGTGTTGTTAGCTGTTTCTACATACATTGGATTGCCTAATAATCTGACGTTCAAAACGTTTGCAAAAATGACGACATAGTCATTTAAATAAAGTTTACCATCTTATTTTTTTTAAATATGTATCCATGCGTTCAAGCACTCAATTATAAAAGTGGCTTTTCAATCACGGCTAAATTTTTATTTTTCACTCGGTTGAAATTCACCCTTGCTATAATACTTTAAGTCTCGCCGCAGAAAAAATCCCTATTTCCTCACGACAAAGACGAGATTTCCAAGACAAAAGAACATAAACTAATTCAGACATGCTTTTAAACGTAATAAATTGCTCGGAATATTAAATTCAGCAACTCGCGGTGAAAAATCTCATATTTCGTACGGGTCTGGCTGCAGAATGTTTCTAAGCCATGAGGATTGTCGGCAAAAACAATTTGGCAGAATTAAAAAATGTTGGTTAGGTACTGGCGCGTAGGAAAACCTTCCACTGATCAAGAATAACTTTGGAATAAAAAAAACACGATTTCTTAAATTAAATGTTTTATTTTAATAACACAATTTTTTTGTTTGTATAATATGTTTTTTATATCTGTATCATATAATTTTTTTTCTGCACTAAATAACGTAGTATCTTAATCATCGCATAAGGGAAGATCGATTTGAACGCTTAATTTATACGTGATTTCAAGCGGTTATAAATAGGTTATCTTACAATATACCTTTTTTCGATTCTTTTATTAATCATGTGACTTACCTAAATTAATATCACTTTTAAAAATACTATAAAAATTTGCTTAATTTTACTATCCAGTTCTTTTTAATTACACCACTTCTGTTTATAATAACATTTTACGTGAAAAAGGCACAAATTAAATATGATGACAAACTTTAAAAAAAATAATTTGCAAAAGTCGTGGTAAAAAATTTATTTTTACATTAAAATTGATTTATCAAATTAAAAAAATTGCAAACGTGTATAATTGTTTTGTTGATTTTGTGAATTGGATTTTGTCCAAATTTTCACTATTATCAATTCTTGGTTCTCAAATTCACAATTTCACGTTCTTGTCTAACTCATATCGTCAAACCAACGCTAAAGTGACGAATTTGCATTTTGGACAGTTTTGAGTTAAATATACCACGAAAGTAAACTTTAAACTGAGCACATACTACTAAAACACCGAATTTGAAATTGTGTAACAGCACCGAAATCTGACCACCAACCATTTCATCAATTTGAAAAACACCTATATATGCAATGCCAAATTGGCGAATATTTCTTTGGCGACTTTGGCATTGAATACATTTTTATTAGTTTGCCTAATTTACTACGCTAAAATGGTGAAAGTGGAAAAATCACGATTCCAGTGCCTTTGACTGAATGTTCCTTTCTTTTTTTTACAAAAAAAAACTATTATAATAATTTTCATATAATTTAACAAATTCAAATTAAAATTCCAAATGGAAATTCCACAAAATATACATATAATCAATTTTCAAAAAAGCTTGCAATGTGATAAAAATAAAGTCAAATCTTAGATGTTTAAATTTTTCAATAAATCATCTTTACCAAGGTATTTAACCATACGAAGTTAGTTAAGAACCAATATAAATTGATTTATGAGGCCAGTTCTAAACTTCAAACCACAATATCTGAAAATGATGTTTTTCCACATTCGCAAATTTGGCATTTGCACGACGATATAATGTTTATACGGCTCGACTGTGAAATCATCTCCCATAATCGATGATGTCTCCACAATAACTCTGTATTACGCCTGAAGCAACATCTGCTTTTCTTCCTAAATCTCTTTATTTTTTTTCCGGTAACGACTAGTTTAGATATAAATTATTTTTTGTACACATATTGCTAGTTCTGATTTTGTATCCATTTTTTATCGCATGCGTTTTAAAAAGAAAATTATAGTAATAATACATTTTATTTTATTTGTTGGTTGGTAAAAATGACCATTCGATTATGCCCGCTTATGACTGATTTACGTAGAAAAATGTATTAAAAAAAAAAGAAAACTTAATTTGAAATTGATTTTAATGTGAACATTCTAGATGTTATCAATTTTTTTGTAAATACCATAATACTCAAAAAAACATTGTTTTTTAAAATAATTGATAAAACTGTATTTAAAGATTTATAAAACAATTTTATAAAGCATAAATACTTACTTGAGTATTCCATAGTCGCAAAAAAACAATGAAATGTAAATTAATTATTAAGGGTTTAAAGGCAGGTCGATAAGTCGATCCCATCCTTATTAGGGATGTTGTACATTGTACTCCCTTAGTAAGGACTCGAGGGAAATAGGCAACTTGGATCACAAATTTACGGTGACTTAGCAAGCCTTCGTGTTATGATTACATTATTTTCATCTCAGAATTCAGAATAACCTCCTGTAATTAGTAGCCTGAATAACTTTGCATAGAAAAATACACCGAACTCAAATAATATTCCAAATAAACGAAAGGCAAGTAGAGATTATATTATTCTGGAGAAAATTAAGTGATATGTGTGTTTTAAAATATCATACGTTACAAAAGATAAATATGACTTATTATTATAGTAGTACTCGCGATTTAACGACGTTTTGAAACAGTTATGTAATTAACAAATGAATTACAATAACAAAATTTATATAACTCGTTTGTTTTCTATTGATGAAGTCTTAGAAGAAAATTGTGATAAAAAATATTTTGAGTTCGTCCTAATTTTTCTAGACAATGAGTGGAGAGAGACATTGAGCCTAGGGAGTTATTAAAACAGAGATGGAGTTTATTTTAGAGAAGTAAATATGGAAGCCTAGAAATTTACAGGGACTATGATCTGTCATTGGCTAGTTTTAGTGGCCACTATTTATAATATCAATCTAAAACTCCGAAAGCAACTTGCCAAGACATACGTATGGAGCATATTGATGTACGGTTGTGAGACATGGTGCCTTACCGAAAGAGATAAAAAAAGACTAGAGGCCTTCGAGATGTGGTGCTACAAAAAAAATATAAGGAGTTTGCTGGAGAGACCACATCACTAATGACGAGGTTCTCAACAGAATCGAAGATGGTAGGCACCTAATTAAAACTATCTCAGAGAGGCGAGCCCGATGGATCGGCCACATAATGCGCCATGAGGGTCTCCTGCACGATATCATAGAAGGAATGGCTGAGGGGACAAATTATAGAGGGCGCCACAGACGGGAATATTTGGAGAAAATGTGCGGAGATTTAAACTGCGCATCATATGCCGAGCTGAAGAGGGCTGCAGAAAATAGAGACTAACGGAGGATGAGATGTGGGACTTTGCTGCAAACCAATCCCCAGGATTGTGACTGCGAAGAAGAAGTGGCCACATTACACACTGTAACATTCACTATTCTGTCTATGTTTGAACATCTTTATTTCTTCCATTGCTTCATATATTTATGTAAATTCTTAGCTACTACTACTTCTACTACTACTACCATCACGCCATTTACCCGTAAGGGTAGGCAAAGAGAATGGACCGCCACACACGTCTATCCTGGCATACAATCTTAGCTTCTTCCACATTCATACATCTTGTCATACATGCCCTTCGGTTCTGTCTGCTTTTGACATGACCAGACTTAAGATTTTGGTTTGTCTGATCATGTTACGTCTTCCTTGGTCGTCCTCGTCTCACGTTGCAGTTTATTTTCGCCAAATATACTTGTTTTACCATTCTTTCGTCGTCCATTCGTTCTACGTGACCAAACCATCTCAGAGACCCTTTCTTAATTTTATCAATTAAACTTGGCTTAGATTTACACTCTCGCCTGATTTCATCATTCGTAACCCTGTCATACATTGATTTCCCACACATTTGTCTAAGAGATCGCATTTCAACCGCGTTCACTCGGCTTTCATCCTTCCTCTGCCAGTTCCATGATTCATTTCCATACATAAGTGTTGGGACTAAAACTCACTGGCAGTTGTGCACTGCCAGTTTAGCTTCGATTGACATATTTGCTTAAATGCTTCCATATTTCCATCCCTAAAATGTTTTTCACCTCTGTTGTTCTTGACATTCAGTCTAAATAATCTTCACATTCGTCCGAAAATTATCTAAAAACAAGGCAAAAATTGACCGGGTTTTTAGTTTTTGTTCTAAAAAATCGAATTAGATAAATAATTTAACTCAAATCAATGTTTGATTTCAGTATTGATATTATAAAATTGAAATATTTTATAAAAAATAACACATAAAAACAAACTATAACGCCATTTCTCCAAAGGGGCAACTGCTTACTGCAAGAGATAGAACGCCACATCAATGAGTCTTTGCATACAGACCTCGTCTCCTCTACATTTTAACATCTTCTCATGCACGTACGCTGATTATTCCGACTTCAGACTTATCCGTCTTTAAGTATTTGTTGGATTTGGTCGTACAATGTCCTTCTCGGTCTTTCTCATTTTCTACATCCATCCACATTCCCACCTAAATATTTTTTGTGGTTATTTTACTGTCCATTTGCTTGATACGTCAAAACTGACGCAGCACCTACTTTTCTTAATTTGGTCGATAATGCTCGTCTCAGCTTTGCTTACCGCCCAGATCTGAACATTTCTTCACCTTGCTAAATTCTGTAATTATTCTAAATTCTATGTACATATATATTTACAGAATAGTTGTTTATTTACGAATAAATAAAAAACACAAATAGATTACTCTACTTCAAAACTCTATGCATGGATATAAACTCTTTTAAAACAATTTTAATTTATCAAAATCAACACGCCAGAAAGTAGAAATTAAACGAAAACACTCTTATTAAATTTTGAAACAAAACTTATATTTTCTTTTAGCTTTCCTCCCGTAAAAGGCGATACGAGGCAAAAAGTCGTTCCGGAAATGGCGTGCTATCCTGGAATTAAATATTTAATTAGGCACTAGAGAAAATAAGGAGCAGATAGACTTTATTGGTCCCTGTCACGTCATCTCAGTAAAGTGACCCCAGAGATCTCAGTCCTCCGTATTGCTGTTCCGAACTCTTACAAGGAATAGTTCAAATACTTGTTTCAATTTGTCGACACCCTCGTACGTAAATTTGAATCACAAAAACAATTAATTAGAAATGGTCTTGAAGCCCATTTTCATTATCGGACTAGTATTGAGATCTAAATATCTTTACTTTGGTTTTATAATAGTTTATTTTTAAAATACTCGTAGTTTTAAACATAGCCACATTGATAGTTAGAGATAATATGATACAAGTAAACGCCGTTTTACGCCGGGTTCCGTTCCGAGAGACACCGGCGTAAAAAAATCGGCGTAAAATGAACAAAAATACAATGGAAGGTTAGGTTCCGTGTCAAGATTCTAAGAACAATCTAACATGTTTATTTAATACATATCCTATGACCATTCAAAATAAATTATAAATGTATTCAATAAATACAGTTTAAATTCGTTTACAAAATAAATAATAATCTCTTCATATAAATAATGAATTTTTCAGTTCATCGGTACTAAATAAAATTCTCACACTTTTGCAAAAGCATCAAATTTCATTTGTTTTGATTGTTGCTTCCTTTTTTGCAGAATCATAGCATAAACTACAAATATTTTAATATTCTTTTAATTTTAATAAAAAATATAGTCATACCTTTTAATGTTTCTTAAAAACAAAACAAAAACTAACTCGGAAACAATTTCACACACACAATAGGCTGCTCGCGTACACGGTAATAGAATAAAACAACGTGTAAAATGGTGTCTGCCATTAGAATCGCGGCGACTACTGCCGTCTGGTGTGGGCCGAACGGGGAAAAGTCGAGTCAGTTATGTGATAAATTAACAGTAATAACGTCTTATTTACAAAACCTACTTATCGTTAACACAAATACTTTAATTATTTTTATGTGCAGAGTCAAACTCAAACTCAACGTGGCTTTAGTGGGCTCATTGCATTTATTCAACTTTTAAGATACGAATGCCTTTATTCTCCCGAATGAGTTCAATAGAATTAAATATTCAAAACGTATTAAATGTGGCTCATTGTTTGATAAATTGAAGAAAATAAAGATGAGGTAACGACAGGGAAAACAACAGTCGAAAATGCGATAAATGATGGAATAACATAGTTTTTGTATGTTCCAGGAAAGAGTTTGAAAAAAATATTTTAAAATAGTAAGGTTTTTTACGGTGATTTTAGGAATACATATATTTTGGATTGATTGAAAACCTACTTTTCTTAAATATGAACTGGTTACCTTTTGTTTGTAGATGTAGTAGTTTTCGAACATTTTCTTTTTGAATTATGCTATTAATAGCTCGAAAACGATTACATATCAATTTTGGAACTAATTACTTCAAGATGCCCGAAACTACACAAAAATGTCCAAATGTGTAACGATAGTGATAGGATAAGTAACATCAAATGTATTCTCATGTTTTAGAGATATATGAGTAATTTTACACCTGGACAAGTTATGTGTATCGCCAGAGATTACAACAAACACATTAAAGCAAAGGATTGAAACAAACATATAGTAATACAATAAAGATAAAAGTTCATGACAAAATTATCGTTAGTTACAAGACTAAACAAGCCAAATTATGTGATTTGTCGGTGAGCCCGTTTTTGCCGTGTATCCTTCAAATATAAATCGAATAATAAAAAAATACTAATCTGTCGTAGTTTTTTGGATACCAAATAATAATACATGAATTACACACTAATTAAGCGCAAATTGAAAAAACTCAATGAACGCCGTTAACTGTAAGTATTTGAAAGAATTAGACTTTTTCCCACGTTTTTTAGCCAACCATCCTAACAGCGAATCTTGTCGCATGGTGTTTGAATCTTTTTTGATTAAATAAAGAAATCCCTTAGATTCGAGATACACCCTTAAGGCCAAAGACTGCGGGTCGGTTGGCAGACCTCTCTACTGTCTTACTTAGAGCTAATTGAGATTTAAGGTTACTATCTACCCCATATTCTGTATTCCGACTAAGTTCTAGTTTCCCTAGACTCGACCGTGGCATTAGGCAATTTGTTTTATTAATCGCTTTAATGTTGGCATCGGTTTTATTAGCGACGCCTTATTTCTCGGGCGTTCGTGTATATTGAACGACCATTATTTTGAAGATAAATCCGTAAAAAAATAAAGTAAAAAAAACTTGTAGAAAACAGTAAACAGTAAACTGAAACAAAAGTAATTATTTAAAAAAAATATTTATTTGACTTATTATTTAACCAAATATTTCAATTTATGGACCATTTTTATCTAGTTGCAAATAACATATATATGAATGAAATAGGAATCAAGTTGGGGAAAAGTTTAAACCTCGGATATCTAATCCGTGAGTTCGTAGCACTTGCCACGGGACCATAACTCGATCCGATTCAATATCTACATATGCGGTACATATCGTGAGTAAAATAAAATTATTTCATCAAATAAACTGGTATAAAAATTAAAAGGTATTTTTAGGCGTTGCCAGTTGGTGAAATAATTCAGCCAGATTAATCTCACCCACATCAATAAAGTTTCAACTGTTTCACATCACAAAAGTCAACAGGCGGAAGAGTTGAGGAAATATGGATGTTTAAATATATCAAGAATAGTAAATGTTACACAGTGTGTAAAGTGTCCACTTAAACCACCCATTTTTGATCATACGGCTACAAGAGTAGATCCCAGCAGAATGCTCGTACGAGGTTTTCCTGTAATTTGAATTATTTCATTTTAAAAACACGTACGACGTTTACTTAGACGAATTTTTATTTTGTGGCCCCAAGAGTGTTCAATGTCCCGGATGAACATATTACGTTCTCCAAAACGAAAGCTATTTTTAGAAAAAGTGTACAAGTCTGGATTTTGTCTAAGGGAAGAGACCATTGCAGAAGACTGCTGGGAGATATTCCATAGATTTATATACTATTAAGGGTCTATATGTTAATTGAAATATTTATATGTTTGTGCAATAATATTTAAATTTTATGTTTGCTGTTATTCAATTATGTACATGCTTCCACTTTCCATTATGTTGTATCCCGACAGGGCCCTTGGCCTCGTAGAGTTTGGCATACGTTATTATTATTTTATTGTAATATACATATACATGCATGAATGAATAAATAAAAAAATAAAATGTCATAACTCTCCTGCCAAGACTTCCATATTCTTAAAAAAGACTTAAAATTTAATTTAGACATTAAATTTTTAATGTCTAAATCATTACAGATTTCTTAAATTATATTTTTTACTAACTTAGAAACATAAGTTAAAAATTATTTAATATTTAAATTAAAATTGTTATATTTTTGTTTTTTTATGTATTTTTTTATGATAACCAAATTTTAATGTTCTGTTTAGTACCAGATACATATTTTTATTGTTTTTTTAAAAATAAAATGTGATTAAACATCAAAACACACATGAGGTAAAAAATAAAAACGATTCTGATTAAACTTGCCAAAAAAGAGTCATGCGTAAATCAGTCAGATGAATTTCACCCACATCAATAAGGTTTTAGCTATTTTATTGCACAAAAACCAAGAGGAGGAAGAGTTGAAAATCTAAATGAGGATTTTTTAACATTGTAAGAGTTGCTAGTAAGTGGAATAATTTAGCCAGATGAATCTCACCCAAATCAATAAACCCTTATTTCCATACATTTCTGCTGGAAAAAAAGGAAATTGGAGTTTTATTAAAAGATGAGCTAATACCGGTAAAACTGATATAAAACCAGAATTATTATGTATGATTTAAGATACATTAATTACTTATTTACTAATAACATGTTGTTCATTATTTTTTTAATATTTTAAGATGGTATTTTACTTGCTAATAAATCCATTAGCATATATAAAAACATTTTTATAGAGAAAAAAAATTTCTCTTTGAATTCTCTAAAATATTTTCATTCAATAAACAACCCATGACACAAGTACACGTTTTATGAAAAAATGACAGAATCTACGTTGTAAATAGCACCCGTTAAACAACATAACCTAAATAAACCACGTTAAGGATTCTGCTGTGTTTAAAAAGTGCCTTCCCGTAAGACGTGAGGCTTAACTAAATATAAAGCCGGGTATCCCTCACCCCTGCTAAAGGAATTTAGTCATTATATAAATTAAGTTTACCGTTTCTTTTGCCTTACCGAGGGGAGGAGTAATGAGAAAGCTGACTAGAAATAAATGGGATTGGGTGTTTTACATAGATGAGGAAATCGGGCACACTAGAATTGCAGAATAACACGTGTAAAAAATTGCTTTTACGGTCGATATTTGTAAAAAATATTAATAGAATGTGAGGAAATAGTTTCAAATGAAAAAAGTGTAAAAAAAGCATCTATATCATCAATTGAAAGGTTTCTGATACCGTTGAGTTACTGAACTGGAGAAAGGTCTATATGCTGGTATTTTATATGCATATGAATACAAATTTGTGTAGCTCTGTTTATATAAAGTTTGATGTATTCATATCCGCAAGTCAGAAACTTTGCGTATCTTGACAATATCCGGTTCGCGAAGAAGCAACCGCAAAAAATATTGTGTCGAAATGTCGCCATGATCTGGGTCGGTTTTTATTTTCGCATCCCTCCGAAATCGAGTCAATATTTGATCAAGCCAGAATGAAACGGCAATTTCAGGCGCGGATTGTGGAACCGGCCGGAGTCGGTTGTCAATCGGATTGTGAAGCCGGCCGGGTAAAATTGGTTGTCAGCGCGGATTGTAAGGCGGGTAAAGTTGGTTGTCAATCCACTTCCGGGGAATGTGACAGGGTCCGGATATGCTGCCCTCGTCATCACGCTGCTAATCTCGCGGACAGCGGCAGAGAACCTTCGGTGACAGTACCTCGAGGTAAACTGTTGATATATAAGGCATCAGCGATTATTTTTGAAGGGGATGAAAGGCATTTTTATGACCCAGTGAGTGTCAGGTGTGATAGCATTCACAAAAGTATTTTTTATTTAACTTTGTGACAAAAATCAAAATGAAAACATACAATACGCTTTATAATTTACATCACTTTATAATCGGGTTCTGATCTTAATATGATGATATTTGTATTTTTTATATTTAATATTTTCATTTTATTTCTGAGACAAACCCTCGAAAGGATTGGCTATAACATTCCTTTAATTTAAGTGACCGACCGAAATTTCGGTTTTGGCCTAAAATTCGTTAAAACTTCGGCTCAGCCGAAACCGGCGGTTGGGATGTGTCGCATTGTTTTCGGTTGTACTCGATAGCATCTTATGGATCGTGACTCTAAGTTCTCGTAAGTTCTAAGATATTTCATTTTTATATATTTGTAATTCATTTAAAGTTAATAAATTCTTATAGCGTATATTGAAGAACTGTTACATATAAGTCGTATGCAGAAAATGACAACGAACCAACAATGAAAGATAAATAAATTTACTCATTGAATTTGTTTTATTTTTTTATTATGTGTATTATTTTACATTTATTTTAATGAATTTGCAAGGTTTAATAGAAAAAACGCGTAATTTTGGGCGTTTTGAAGTAATTTTTTACTTATTTCAATATGTTTCGGCTTCGGATGAAACTAGAACAGAAGCCGAAATTCGATTTCGGTTGTGGTTGAAAATCTTGTTTCAATCGGTCACTACTGGATTTCCAAACAATTTATACAAACATTTGGACATACTTAAAACATTGTTGATTAAACAAACTGGTACAAAAAAAGCATTAAATCGAAAAACTGTTTTCAGGCGTTGCTTAGTAGGTGAAATAATTCAGCCAGGTGAATCTCACGTCCATCAATAAAGGTTTCTCTTTTATTTCAAAAAAGTCAACAGATGGAAAAGTTGAGGGAATGAAAATACTGAAACATAGTCAGAATTATGAATGTTATTCACTATATAAAATTGCCATATTAACCATTCAATGACTGGACTTATTCTCGTAAATGCTTAGAAATCCATATTTCCTTCTCAAAATTGTTGTTTCTCTCCATAAAACCAGGTAAGCCCTGTAAATGCCGAGACTTCCATATTACCTTTACAAAAAGTTCTCCGTCTATGCTGAAAGAAATATCAATTTACTTTTTAAAAACATTCGTCATTTTTAATTGAAATACGTGTACCTTTTAATTAGCAACATTGATGTTTAATCCGCTTGTGTTCAGATAAATACGAATTCATAATAAATATGCAAATCATGATTCAAGAAAGAGTTCGTCACTTCTTTAGCCCTACAACGGGGCAAGGGATAACCCTTTGGAGAAGATTGACAAGTCAGAGGCTTTGCTTTGAGATGATTTTCCTTTGAAGGCGTGCGGTGTTTGATCGCGGAGGCATCCACTGAGTCACCCCCAATTTCAGGAGAAGGGACAACATTGTTAGTAGCAACTCAGCAAATTCGTTTTTTTACGAAAACAATGCATCATTTTTGCACATAAATTAATTATGTAAAAAAAATAATTTAATTATATTTTTACGCCAAAACAGTGTGAAAAAAATCGTTTCTTTCCTTCGTACGGAAACATTGAGATTTAAGGACGTGTATTTATACGTAGTTTATACATTTGTTGTTTGGAAATAACGTTTGTTTCAAAGTAGTTTCTTAAATGAAATGTAGATTTGTTTTATAAAGTTTTGCAAACGTTATTAATTTTTATATATAAGGTGTTAACATAAGTTTTGTTCGTTTTTTTCCAAACAAAGAGAACAAGAGATTTTTTTATATTTTTTATAAATTAGTCAATAATTCTTAACATCTTCACCGCACGTTGCGCAAATATCGCGAGCAGCTTTGGCAGTTTTATTCCATTGATTGAACGCAAACAGGTGGAGGTTTTGAAAATGATTATTCTTGTCTACTTGACATTCCATTTTGAAGGCTTGCAATCAAATAAAATAACACAATACAATACCCATAATCCAGAGATATTTGTTACCATAAAAAATGTAGTAGATAAAGATATTGAAATTTTGCTGATAAAATGTTATTAATGATAATATAGAAAATATCTTATAGAACGGAAAATTGTCTTTGAAATGACATAAAATATTAACCTTTTTGTTTTACTTTTGGTGTTCATTTTATTTGAAAAAACCGGACACGACTTATAATAACACTTTCATATTTTCAACACAGAGTTTAAAAGAGACGATAATTATTCAATTTATTCATTTATACAAACATTGCATATTAGATAAAATGGCATAAAAAACACCCTGGCAAATTTTGCTTTTACTGGTAGTAGGCTCAATATATGAGGTTTGGCAAGCCAGAAATATTAGCATGCCTAATGTTACAATCGGTTCTTATATGGGCAAATGCCTGTTCTAAGAAACTGATTTATTGCGGCAAATATGTTGATTAAATACGTTTCCCGTAAATGAAAATAATGTTAAAGAAATAGAAAAATCGGTGAACGATGTTATGAAGAAAGCAGCCAGCCATAGAAAAGTGAAACTGAGATAATAGCACCTTTGTGAAAAGACTGAGTAATCAAATCTACACAACAGTTGGAATGTTTTTGACTCTAACAAATGATAAACAATAAATACATTAGTTTTTTTATATGACAAACAAACTAACAAGAATATTATTATATAATTGACCTGTTTTTATGATTTTTAAAGTACCGTCAGATTTTTCTAGTGCTGTGGGTGTTTTCTGCAAACTGAGAAATGCCGTTTTTTTTATCGACACCATTTTCAGATTGTGATTAATACAGTTTTTTGTATGGAAGCGGTCTGGCTGTTCATAGCAGAACATAGAATTGACTTTACTACACCCGATAACATCAATATATATTTTTTTCAAAATTGTGGACTGGCTGCTTTCTGCATTACAACGTTAAGTTGTAGTACAAAAGAGATAAAAAATCCAGTTTACCTTAAGCAATTTGTAATCTAGTAATGTTTTTGGTGTGGATGCCCAGCTCATTACTCCATATTCTATTGTTGATTGACATAATGCGAAACATGTTTTCTTTAGATATGATACATTGTCTCTTATGTTTTGAAAGAAATGCAACGACTTTTTGGTTTTCTAGGTATTTATTTATATGTGTGGTTTTTAACATAAAAGCGGTTTAATATTCTTAAGTATATAAAACATTCGACTTTTTAATAATAAGATATACCTACGCGTGATGTAGAATCTTTGTAATAAAATTTTAAGGGTAACTTTTTTATTGTTGTCCTGTTTTTGTTATACAAAAGGCTACACATTCAGGTTTTTCAGTGTCAAACGTAAGCGAATAACAGTCTAGTGCTTTTTAAACAAGTTTTACTATATTTTCAGTTTCGCTGTATGCTTCAGCCCATGTATTTTAGAAAAATATAACAGCAATATACCTTACGATTCGGTTTTTTTTATTTATTTAATTATTATTGTTTAAGAACATTTTTTATTTCGTTATTTATTTTATACATTCGCTTGTTAATTTTTTATTATTTGAGGAAGCTTAAATACGTTTTTTATTGTATTATATGAAACTGTTTAGAGACTATTAGCAAGAATTATCCCAATATCCTAGATAACACTCACTTTGTTTCCTATGTTTGAAGACAAAAATCAACATATAGGAGAAATTAACAAATATTGTTGTTCAAACGTGAGCAAAATGGTGAATTCTTCACATGATAAGTGATAACTTAAACGAGTTATTAAAAAACAGTTAACTTCTCAAATAGATACTTCAGACTAGTTATTCATCTTCATTATGATTTATCCAGTTTTCATTAAAACCCCCGGTTAGCTACTAAATCATATTTAATATGTCTACTTATACAAGTTTAATGTTTAAACCATTTTATAGTTCAGTTTATTACCCATAATATCTCAATTAAACATTCCCAGAAACAATAATCTAACCATGAAGGGTGGACAAGTCCATTATTTTTCACATTAAACAGTAGACTTCAAATAAATTCAGAGAAGCATTTGAATTTTCGAGAATATTTGTATATTAAATCATAATTAATAAAGTGCATAGTAAAATTAACCTGATGTTTTTGTTATGCAGTAGATTTTAGATGTTATTTTGTACCGTTTGAAACTAGTACTAATTCCAGTCTGAAGGTGCCCATTAGAGGGTGAAAGCACTAATTAGTCAAATAAAAAAGTGTAAGTGTACCAAAGGTTTCAATTTGTATTTAAATATAAGTTATTATATCAATACTTGAATAATTACATACTAAATATTTTCTTTGTGTTTGTACACAATGTTTGTGATTATTCAAGTATTGATAAGTAGTAAACAGTAATTGTTTACTACATAAATTTAATCTGCCAACCAGTTATGACTGTTCCTTTGTCAAGACTTATGTTTAAGCTTGGAAAAAGGAAAAGTCATGCTCAGAAACCGGTCGGCAAAACAAACAGCAAACATATCAAAGCAGACAGTAAACTGGGACAAAATATCAGACAAGGAATCCTTGAGCAATGGCTCGATATTATGTAGGTATAATATTTTCTAATAGACAGAGAGTATCAATCTAACTGATAACAATCAGCTGCCTGACTGATCTTACATAACCAGAGGCAGGTTGGATCTGAAAGCCGGGAGGTGAAACAGTATGTGCTGATGCTGTCGGATTTATCCACCTGGAACATGAAAATCTTTATTCTAAATTATGGAAATTATGGATACAAAACGAATTTAAATTCTTTCTTTTTTCAATAAATTAAATAGATTTTTCCTACAATTTTCACATTTTCACTAACAAAAATTGTGTTCTATTATTACCAATTATTTAACTTATTGATATCTATTGTATTCTTCCAAGAGCCTTTATTTAAATTAAAAATAAAATGTAATAATAATTCCAAAAATTGATACATGCGCCAAACGTAGCGCCATTAACATTACATTAAGACGGGCGGACGAAAGAACTGGTGTCATAGGTAACTGTATACTATTTAATAAAAAATGGTCCTTGGGAAATAATGTTCGAAATACTATTCTCTGCGAGCTTACTTAAGGATGAAAAAACATCAACTGGATTTTTAGAGATTAAAATACAGTATACATTTAGTATGAAGAAATCAGCTGAAGTAAGCCAGTTTCTTTCCCCACTGAGAACGGGTTGGGCGCTGGGTGAGCTTATAGATACATATTTTTTTGAGAAAGATATAAAAAGTGACGTTAATTTATAATTAATGTAGATTATTTTATTTATGTCACCAAAATAAAAACAACTTTAAAAATTGCCGTGTATAGTCAAATATAATAGTAAGCTGCGCATAATCGCTTATATGGACGATAAACCGCCCCTGTTCGTAGTAAAATTAAATGCTCTTATTTTTACCACGTGTAAGAAATCATTTTTATATCCAATTTCCCGAAGCACTGAAGTTCTTCATTCTATTGATTTAATCGTGGTGTATAAAATAGAGACATCCTTTATTTAGTTCTTGTTATCACAGTTATTAAATAATGATGATTTCATAAAGGGTTGGAAATCTTGCGTTCCCCAACCCCCGCCTCCGGTGCACAAGCTCGTTTAATAATTCATCAGAAATACCATCGGTAGAAGGTTTCTGTTTGTTTCCCGAAACGTCGGATCTTTTCGCAGCTGTCTTCTGTAAAGCATGATAGAATTATTTATTTGACAAGTCGGTTGTATTTTCAATTGTAGGGAATGGCTCAAACGCTTTTTGATGAAATAGCTTCTTTGATATCTGTTTGATTGTGCTGTTTGGATTTATGAGAGTCATGAATTAGTATCATAAATACCTTAAATTTTAGTTTATAATTTTAATTAAGGTTGCGAGTCGGGCTGTGGCTCGGGGCTAGTGTCGCGGATTCACAAAACAGATGTCCAGGGTTCGAATCCTACTCTACCTCAACTTATAAGAATATAATTATTTTTTTTCCCAAAAAAAAATCATTCTCCTCTATATTTCTCTGTATAAGTTGCATTAAATATAATAAATTGGAAAAAAATAATTGCAAGAAAATCTAAAGTTAATTTTATAAACATCATCGTAATACCTTTAACCGCACCTAATGGTGCATAGGGTACTGCAATTACGAAGTTGTTGTAGTGTATTTCAGTAATTTCTAACAAGAAAGTCAATAAATCTTACGCTTCATTCGCCAGTTTGGGGACTGTTCAATGATCTAGTGTAAAAAAAAAAAAAAAAAATGTATTTCAACAATGTTTTGAGTGTGTCAATTGTTTGATACATAAGAATTGGATAGGCTAAGGAGGTATTAAGATTTACGCATTATAGCGGAGAAGCATAGAATTTCAGAGAAAGTCATCTGGAAGTCCATGCATTTACAGGGTTTATGACCTGTCATTAGTGTGTTTACGTGACCTCTTAGCAAATCAAAAAATCTCATACGAGGGAAGTCAACTACCTATAGGCAGAATGGAAAATGTTATACAGTGTGTAAAGTGAAAAAGACTTGTTTCTGCAGATGATAGGTCGTATGCTCTGTACATATCTAGTTTTCCATATTCTCAACAGCTTTTTCATCTCTGTTGAAAAAAATATCTTTATTTTGACTACATAGGAAGAACGACAGGCGGATTTTTTATTTCAGTCAAAGGTTACAATTTTAAGAGATAAAAACACTTTGTCGTACAGGTGTAAAATGGACCACAGTTTATTATATACTCGTACATATATAATATATTTACAAAATAAGTGCTAACAATGAAGTTAAAAGGGTATTTATAGTCTTAATAAAATCAACTCGGGTTTTTTCAAGCACTTCCAAATGAACTTAAACTTTTAACGTAAACTGTTATCCACTATGAAATATTTAGGTAATTTCTTTACAACGAAGATCTTAAAATTTGTAAAGGTATTTTGTCGTCAACAATGTTTGAGTATGCCCAAATGCTTGCAGACTAGCTGGGTTTCCTCCCTAAAGAGTTATTCATATTTAAATTAATTTCAACAGAGCGGGAAAACATTTTTGAGAAGGGATTATGGACGTCTAGGCATTTACAGGGCCCTTCTCAAAAATGTTTTCACTCTCCGTTGAAATAAATTTAAATGTGAATAACTCTCTAGGCAGGAAATCTAGCCAGTCTGAAAGCATTTGGACATACTCAAACATTGTTGAATTACTACCTGGTAAAAGAAGAAGCATAAAAATTGGAAAATCGTTTTCAGGGGTTGCCTAGTAGGTGATTTGGTTCAGCCGGATGAATCTCACCCACGTGATAAAGGTTTCAGCTCATTTACTTCACAAAAGTCAACAGATGGAAGAGTTGAGGAAATGTGGATGTTTAAACATGGGCAGAATGATGAATGTTACACAGTGTTTAAATTGGCCACTTAAACCAGCCAATGATAGATCATAAGCCTTGTAAATGCCTAGACGTCCATATTCCCTTCTCAAAAATGTTTTCCCTTTCTGTTGAAATAAATTTAAGTATTTTGTCGTAATCAAAACTATATTAATAGACTTTTAAGACTATTTAAATTGGTAAAAGATCGAAACAGATAATTTTAAGGGTTTATTAAATATATATATTTCAAGTTATTGTTGGGCACACAGTGCTAATTGCTACAAAATAATGAAAAATATTAAAAAAACACGAACCTAACACTGCACCATACACAACATGATATACCATACTAATAATTTATAATAAGAACATGTATAAATTTTTTATTTGAAGTACTAGCTTTGTAGAAATTAAAAATAAACGTGTATTCTTAATGAAAAATGTCGAGTTATATTAAATTAATCACCCTGTTTTTTGTGAATAAATGAACTTAGAAGAAATATTATTTACAGACTCATACAGTCCACCTAGTAACGATAAAATATTTTTTCTTGTGTAAAAGTTAATTTTAAATGCAAGAAAATTAAAGCTAGAACAAAACGAAATAATTTTAACTACCTAATATTGTTTTGAGAGATGTTAAATACGTTGGCAAACAAAGCCAGTTTGAAAACTACCCTATAATTAACTCGGGAAGCCCTTAACAATCAACCACTTAGTGGCACTTTCTAATAACTTGGTACTTTGAATGACCTGACGTAGTGAAGCAAACTTCGCTTGAGTATTTAATTGTTTGATAAATTAATTAACTTTTTTGGTTACAGGTTGATGACCGCAGCGAACAAATTGGCGGTAAATCGGGTAAGTTTTAATGCAATTTTCTTTGATGTTAGAACAGAAATGCAGAATAACATTTTTGAGAAAAAAAATTACCAATCTAGACGTAGACGTTCCCTTGTTGGAATTGGTTTTGAACAAGGAATGGTATTTGTGAAACAAATGCAGCTCAATACGATTGTCTGTCACATGAAAATAAGGGGACCAGTCTTACACTTCAGGCGACAGTTCATGAACAATGAAATATTGCAGCGGTGACACACCTTTTTTGCAGTATTTCATACATTCATTCCAGGAATTAAACCCGGGATCTCAAGCATGGTAGACGAACGTGCCAACCACTAAACTACGAGGCGGACTTATTTCTACTCGATTCTTTTTTCAGGGTTTTTACCTGAGAGTGGCCATTGGGTCTTAAACACTCGTTAAGGGTTCTGATTCCTTCTCGCACTCAGAACTATATTATTAATAAAGTTACTTTGAAAACATTTGATAGTTTAATAACAATATTGTATGTGATCAAAAAAATTAAATACTATAGTTTCATACGAACAAAATTCAATTTAGAATTACAGAGATGTGGCAGTAAAGTGAGCGGTTTGGGAAGGAAAATTATGAAACGGTTTGTAGACGCCATAATATTTGGCGTCGGCGTCGTTACGTTTAGCGAAGTAGACTTTTGTGTGCATTACCCCTCCAAATCTCCTTTTTCCCCCATCTCTTGTCCTGTTAATTAAGAGAAAACGTTATTTGCTTTAGGTGTGTTGTTCAACTTGATTTAATTTATTATAATTTCATATAATTTCTAATTAAGTTTGATGGTTTCTTAACGCTCTCTTTAAACATGAAAATCAAAAAAGTACCTATTATAATGATTAATTGTTGAATTTGTACTAGGTTTTCAATGTAACTTCATTTTTATCCGCTTTCAAGCCATCTGTATTTTAAAATAACTTATTTGATAAAAAAACTAGTACATTTTATATTTTTAATTTAAATAGAATAATTAATGCCTCATTTTTGCATTTGGCACCACGACTATTATCTATGTAATTAAGTAAACTAATTAGTAGATAATGTTTTATTATTACTTTGACGCAATAGCAAAATATCACATCCCACGATTACCGATAAAAGTATATAAAATAGTTTTACAACAATATATTGTATTTTAAAAATCAATATGGATGTTGTGGAGAAACGTTTTCATATACAACTTTAAAAAAGAAATAAAAATAAAATATGTCACCAGAAAAACGCAACACGTTTGGCATTGATAATTGTGACGTCAAGATTCGTGACGATGTTTATGACGAAAGTTGAAAAACTGACTCCTTTAGTCCACTCCTGTCTAGTTTTAAGCGTATCCATCTCACATTACCGTCCTTACAAGACAAAAAGACTTGATTTATTAGTTATTTACATAGCATAATACTGATAAAATAAAATTGGATCGAATTCATTAGTTGAGTATAGTTTTGAAACTGGTCGGTAGAAAAAATAAAAAATAAGTGGTTAAAAACAAAGTTGTTTGTATTTATTTTATCATGAATAATTACAAAGTTAATGCTTTAAATAAAAACATCAAAATTATGATTCAACTTTTCATGCGGAAACTTGTATTTTACTTTGAAGGTAATTGAATCTCTGTTAATTTTTCAATGTAAATGACACATTTTAAGTAAAATACTTAATGCTTTTAATTATTAACTAAAATCATCATAAACCGTCGCGTATCCTAAAAATTGTGCATGCATAAAAATATTAAGTAACTCGACTTACCGAAGTATTCACTTCAAACGTACCTCCATAAAACGTTTTTCGTTTCCCTCATGCGCACCTTAATCTTATCGGAAGTAAGAGATATAAATAAATAAGAAATACGAAATTGTCTGTTTGACGTCCTGATGCGAACTTCGGGTAATAAAAATGCTGCCGTAGATGGATTTTGATGCTCCTTTTATAGACAGGATATGTGTTCCGTTGGCGTAATATTTTACACGCGATTGGTGGATTTACATTCGATTTCCCGCCATTATGAGACATTTCTTTTAAGAAATGCAATGCACAGACGATGAATATAAAGGTTATTAAGCTGTTTTACGGTTCCATTATCGAGCGTTTGTTTCGGAGTATTTATGAGACCTCAGATTTATGAACCATGTGCAATATTAGACGATAAAAAAAGCATTCACTAACTAACTAACCATCACGCCATTTCCCCGGAGGGGTAGGCAGAGAGGATAGAACGCCACACCACTCTGTCCTGGCACACTTCCTTTGCTTCCTTCACATTCATACATCTTCTCATGCACGCACGTCGATTACTCCGACTTTTCACGTGACCACTTTCAAGAATTTGTTGTACTTGATCATGCCATGTCTTTCTCGGCCTTCCTCGACTTCTACAACCGGACACATTCGCATCATAAATCTTTTTAGCCGTTCTTTCATCATTCATTCGCTCCACACGACCGAACCATCGCAAAAGACCTTTCTTAATTTTGTCGATAATGCTTAACTCAGCCTTGCATTCTGCTCTAATTTCGACATTAGGGCACCTATCATACATTGTTTTTCCGCACATTCGCCTGAGGGATCGCATTTCAACAGCATTCAGTCTACTTTCGTCCCTTTTTTTCCAACTCCATGCTTCGCTTCCATACATTAGGGTTGGTACCAGAACTCCATTATGAACTGCTAATTTAGCCTCTTGCGATAGACACTTATTTGCTACGACAGACTTTAAGGCACCATTAACTCTGTTACCGGCACTAACCCTCCTTTCAATATCCTTGTCCATATTTCCATCTCTAGTAAACATACTACCCAGATATACAAATTCTTCGACCTGTTTCAAACTATCTCCATTTACTACAATCTTACATTCAGTCATAGTTACATTTCTTTCAAAGACCATGACGTTCGACTTTTGCACATTCATTAGCAAATCACTCTCCTTGCACACTTCGTTAACCTTTGTAACCAAGGATTGCAGTTCCTCTTTGCTGTCAGCTAGGAGGACTGCGTCATCGGCGTACAGAAGGCAACTGACAATTAGATAAAAGCATTCAATATAATAATACTGGTTTAAGTTTTTTGAATTGCGTGATTTATTTTAAGTGTGTTTATATAAAACGAAACTAAATAAAATTGAAACTTAGCATAATATAAATAAACAATTTTTAATAAATTCATCGTCATCCTTCTTTTTTCGAGAGAATGTTTCAGTACTAGAGTCTAGTTGGAATGATTTTTCAATGTTTTAAATTAGTAATGCAGTTATTTCGTGTATTTATATGATTATAATGATATATTTATCTTTGTTCTTTCTTCATTAATACGATATTATGACTAACCATTTATTTTTTAATGATATGTTGTTGAATTAGTCCATTATTCGTTCCAACTTAACACAAAATTTTGGTCCAACGGAAAAAAAACTCGTATCTTCATAAAGTAAATATCTCGATAATTGTAAATAAATTAAATAAAATTAATTGAATTATCTTTCTTATGTTGCATAGAGTAATAACAGCATTTCTTAAATATTAATTACAAACAAACAAATCATCACGCCGTTTCCCCATAGGGATAGGCAGAGAGGATAGAACGCCACATCACTCTGTCTTTGCACACAGATAACACTTCCTCTACATTCATACATCTTCTCATGCACGCACTCCGATTATTTCTACTCTTGACATGTCAATCTTCAAGTATTTGATAAACTTGATCGTGCCATGTCTTTCTTGGTCTTCCTCGTTGCCTGCATCTATCAACATTCGCATCGTAGATCCTTTAAGCTGTTTTACACTGTGTAAATATGACCGTTTCGGTAAAGATGCCATTTTAGGAAACCATGTTTTCAAATAGCGATCGATGTCAATCGAACCAGTTACCTCAAGTACGGTAGGCAATCACGAAAACAACTTTACTATAAGGAATTATAACCATAATATAGTAAAAGCAATGAACAATTAACGAAATGAGTATTAAATTTGTTGCAACTGAGGTAAAACATTTTTGAGAAGGGAATATGGTCTGAAATAAGTTTAGGTCTTTACAGGACTAATGACCATTGGCTGGTTTAAGTGGCCACTTTATACACTGTGTAACAATTACCATTCTGCCTATGTTTAATTATCAACATTTCCCCAACTCTTCCATCAGTTGACTTTTGTGAAGTAAAAGAGCTGAAACCTTGATCACGCGGGTGAGATTCATCCGGCTGAACCAATTCCCCTACTGGGCAACGCCTGAAAACAATTTTCAATTTTTATTTAAAAAAATTACCAGTTAGTAGATTTAATAATGTTTTGAGCATGTCCAAATGGCAGGATTTCCTCCAATCCAATCCAATCTCACCCTCGTGATAAAGGTTGATCAATTTAAATACTGATATAGAAAATAATAATAAAATAAAGACATATTTGATTTATTTTTTCCATGGAAGGAAGACACATCCAGAAGAAAAAGACAACAAAAAATATGAAAAATTCAAAATTTAAGGGATAAACAACCTACCGTTGTGGCACAATTTTTTTGTAAGTTGAGCTAACCCTACTTAACCACTAAGTACACACTGTAAACGTATTGTTACGCAACTATTACTTTAGTACAACGATAAACACAATTTTTAAAGGTGAAATTGGTATCAGTATATCAGAACACATAAAAAATACAATATTACAACATATTTTTTCCCCAGCTTTCTCCTGCTTTTAATCGAAGCGGGGACCGGCAAACGGTACCAGGATTTAATTGTGTCCTAATACGCGACAATTATAGCGAAGTATAGTCAGACCACATCCCCGCCGGGGTGTGTAACATCCAACCCGTGCTGTAGGATATAGGAAGCAAATAAGGGGTCTCATAAACCCCCTGCGATTTGCATTTTAAGTGTTTTCCAACGGGTGAGACACCTCGGAGCACATTGGGCCCATTTTACTGCTCTACATGTATAAGCCAGCGAGTAAATCTAATAGGATGTTAAGGGAATTTAATATTGGGGAGTGTCAGCTTCATTTGACTGCGAATAGGAGTGTCATTATGGGGCAAAAAAATCGAGATAAAATGGAATACATATTTATTTACCTTAACCTTTTGAAAAAAAGGCGATTTCATTGATATCAAGCAATATAGAAGTTGAATACTAGATTTTACGTATTACTTATTTACTTTTTCTCAATAATAACATTAACATTTGATTGACATACTCGTATATTTAAAGAGCACAACAAAAAAAATCAATTTTAAATTGACGTTCCTACTTATTCCGTCACCATTCTCAAATTCGTTAGTCAAACATAAACGACTTTTAAATATAAATTTTGTATTAGAAGTACTAACTTTGTGGTTATTTATTATGATCTAGCCACCTTCAAGAAACACCTGAAACATTATTATATATCCCCAGAGTACTGAACTCCTTGATTTTTACTGCTTTTTTTTTCTCAAATGTATTTTTTTCTTTCCTTGGTTTCTTTTTCTTTCTTCTTCTAAACTCATTATCTGATCCTATATTTCCTTATCATTGAATACGTATAACATAATGTACTTTTGTTAAATTTTTACTAATGTTTATATGTGCAAGCCTTATCTCCCAATTAAAAAACAGCTGTTATTTTTAATTTATTCGTTTTTTTTAAAAATATTTTATTTTAACATATGTATATATTACAATATTTTAGTTTGTCCAAATGTCCGTAGACAAAATAGACTACCTCAAATAAGGGAATAAAGAATTCTAGGCATTTACAGGGCTTATGACCTGTCGTTGGCTGGTTTTAGTAGCCACTTTACACACTGTGTAACATTCACCATTTTGCCTATGTTTAAACATCCATATTTCTTCAATTCTTCCATTTGTTGATTTTAGTGATGTTAAAGTTCTGAAACCTTTATTGTTGTGAAGTAACACAGTGTGTAAAGTGTTAAAATGTGTAAAATGTTACACAGTGTGTAAAGAGGCCACTTAAACCAGCCAATGACAGGGTATAGGCCCTGTAAATGCCTAGAATTCCTTATTCCCTTATTTAAGGTACTCTCCATCCCTGTTGTAATTTGTTAATATATATATATATATATATCTTTTGATATATATTTATGGTTTTTTAGTACAAATTTTGGACCAATCTCTTCTTTTGACCAGTCTGTTTTATGGTTGGCTGGAAGATATTGCTTTTAGCAATAAGTCCGCCAAAGTACTTATTCTCTACACTTTAGTTACGAACGAAGTTCTAACTAAAGTATAGAGAAAACTCTAAACGAAGTTTTAAATAAATAAATAAAAAATAAAACAAATAAAACAACTTAGTTTTAAAGCACTGTTTTTTGACTTTTTAAAAATATTTTACTCCGCTCCTGTCTAGTTACGAACGTATCCATCTCACATTACTATCTTTTTAAGACAAAAATACTTGATTTTTTTATTTTTTTTATTGGCAACATACTGATAAAATAAGATAGTAAAGAATTGATAAGTTAAGTATACATCGAGAAAGAAGCTTTTTTTTGCTTTGAAACTGGTAGGTGCAAAAAAAAATAGTGGTTAAAAATAAGGTTTTTTTATTTATTTGACTATTAAATAGTTTTAAAAATCACAGATCTCGTAGAACAGTTAAGAGGAAAGCGTTGTATTACACATAAAAAGATAGTAAAATACGAATCCTTTAAAAAGCGCAATGGCCTTCATACAACATTTTTTTTTTAAAGTTTTGTTTTCGTTTAATAATGTTAAATTAAACAATAAACTTTAATAAGTCTGACTACTTTTTAACAATTCGATGTAACCGAACTTTTTCACGAAAAAAATTTCAAGTTTATCAATAATATAGCCTCTTATGTAAACTAAGAACTAGAACTTGAAAAAAAAGAACAGGCAAGGACGCAATACGAGAATATCAGAACAATATCACGTACAACATTTTGAACCGAGACAAAGACAGTTAAGACAAGAAAACCGGGACTCAAATTTTACATTTGTAAAATAAACTATCAGAAAAACAAAAAAAGAGAAATTTTATATAATAATCTGTTAGGGTTTATGATTTGTTTTTTTAATAAAAAAAACAATAATATTAGTTTTTTCTTCAATATTCCCTAAGATTCAATAACAAAAATAGAACGCAACAAATGATAGTTTTGAAATATTTGTACAATTTGATTCTTATTAAACAATTTTAATAATAACAAATAAGGGAAATATGATGAACGAGTACAATAAGGTGTTAGTTGCAAGGAGAGTAGTTAGGGTTAGAAATTATATGAAATATATTATGATTATTATTTTTACTATAGTTGAATAATTTGGATAGCGTCACTTTTATGAAAATCACGTTAAGGGCGCTGTACAGTAAATAAATATCCCAGCACATCTTGCAGCTACAGAGCGCATGGACGGTAAGTAATCTAGCCCTCATTTGCATTATGTTTTAATTTGACAACGAAGTTTAGTGTTTGAATGATATTTAAAAACTCATTTTAAAAAATAGAAGTTAGATGATAACAAGTCTTGCAGCTACTGAGCGCATGGATTGTTGAAATTCTAGACCCCATTTACAAAATTTAAGTATTTTATGGTTGATAAGATTTACGTATTGAAGTAACATTACGAATCGTCTTGAAGCTACAAAGCGGATGGACGAGTGGAATTTCAGCAACTTAAAATTATATCAATAAATTAACAAAAAAATAAAACTGGACAGAGTCGGTAATTTGTCAAGTGTTCATGCTAAAAAGTAAACAATAAAAAAAATACATACAAAGCACTGTTCCAACATCATGTTTTACATCATCTTTTAACATCATCGTTGTTTAACATCATGTTTATCATGTTTAACATCATGTTTAACATCATCATTTAACATCATGTTTAACATGTTCCAACATCATGTTTAACAAAATAAAGAAAGATATCCGAACTTTAGTAAATTGAAGGTATCATGGTTACTGCCGGGCGTGTGGCTTACAAGCTGCTCGCTGATTCCTGGAAGATGCCAGATGTACATATGCGCCGTTACCGAGGGATGGCGCGTATTGTTTCGATGATTGGTGTCCATTTTGTGCTGAATTGTTTCGTTTTATGATAGGTACGCAAGACACCCGCTCAATTTACTATTTTGCGTTAATATTGGACAAATGCGCGTGTGAGAGTGGTATAAGGATTTTGTATGTTATTAGAAGGTAAGGATTAAAAAAAATTATGTATTAAACAAAAAAAACATACGTTCATTTTTAGTAGTACAGTTGTAATTTATTAAAAGGGGTATTGTTTAAGATAGTTAAATTTAGGTACTTTTGAGTCACAAATCAAAACATTCGTAAACAATTTTACTGACTTTTTTTATGATTATAAAGTAACAGGCGCACTGCTGTTTGAAAGTTTCAGTTGTTCAGTACTTGTCACATATTTTGGTAAGAATAAAGTGTAAAACAATGCAGTAAAATAAAAAGTCTTCTTTTTTACTTTTCGTCCATTCATTCACCTCTTATAAATACCAGCTCAATATTTTTTAATAGTCAAAACTCAACTCAATTTTCAAATTTTAAGCTTCGATTGGAAAGATGAACTATATTTCACACCCAGCCAGTACGGTGGCTGAGCGCTAATGATGTTCTGAACGTTTCTTAAAAAAACATGGATTTAATTTATTCATGACACGTTAACAAGGATTTATTTTATGATTTATCTACATAAAGGAAAGATAAATGCCGTAATTTTAGAAATTTATCGATTTAATAACAACATTTCTCGAATAGATTTTAAACGAAGTCGTGTAATTTACATTTAGATAATGTAATAACAACTGACAAATTATATGGAATCTCTATAGTCAAATGATTTAAATCTAAATTAATGTAAATGTATACACGGCTGATGTACTTTGTATAATACGAAAACACCCCAGCGAGATTCATATCTTAAAAGAGTAGTATATTCTTGTTTTATAATTTAAATATCTCCATCAATTTCTAGAAAAATACGGCAACTTTGGTATTTTAGCATTTTTATGTTTTTCTTTTCCCGAATTTTATCTGCCGAAACTTCTACTTCAGTTGACTCCTTGATTAGAAACCGACCAAATTAAGAATACGTTTTAACTTCTACAATATATTTTGACGTAGAGTAAAATGCGGTGCTTGAACTCTAAGTAGGCTGAGATTTTTATGAGGCAAAAATTCTGTCTAAGTCTGTTTTAAGAACATAACATTACGAACCGGTTTTCTTTCGTTCGAAATAAAACATTATTTATTTATTTAACTTTTTGTACATAATTTTATTTGTACATTGGTGGGCTTATTGCCAAACGGCAATTTCTTCCAACCAACCAATAAAAAAAAAAAAATTATAATTCAAGTTACAGAATATATTCAATAGAAAATAAAGATTAAAAAGCTAAAGCTATATAAAAATAGAAATAAACGTATTTGTTTATAAATTATCTTAAATCAAAACTATTACTCAATGGGAAAAAGGAAAAAAGAGGAAAAAAGAAAGGAGGAGAGATTAAGGAAGAGAAAAGAGATGTTTTTTCAGACGTGATTTAAACAGAGATAATGTAGTAACATCTTTAATGGTGGATGGGAGATGATTCCACAGTCGAGCCGCATGGACACTATATGAGTTAGAGAAGAAAGAGAAATTGTGGATGGGTATTAAGAGAGTGAAACAAAACAAAAAAATACGTGTTTTAGCAAATACTATTTTGATCAAAAAAATATATCATGCACCAAATTTCTGAATAATACTAACGATTACATCACTGAAGTTTTAATTTATTACTTGTTTGTAGTCCAAAAAAAATTGAGGGGCTACTTACGCTATCTATCATGGTGTTGCTTTTTTAATTGTTAATTATTCTACGCACATTACTGTCAAAGCTGAAAAATATGTAACTTTTATTGTTTGTTTTTAGTGTATAAAATATTTTATAATAAAAGTTAATTTAACAGCCCTCCTCATTGGGAAACTAATAATTAATAATAAGTTTATCGGTTTCCTAAATAAAAGAAATAATAAATGACAGGTTTACACAATTACACAATCCACTTAGTTTGATTGACCGACGCCGACGAGTGGTTACATCACTCTTGGGACATCGTCAGACTGGTATAGATAGTATTTAACAAATTTACACTTCGAATAATGTTATATTGGCCATGAAGTTTAAATAGGTACTCGTATTTATGTAGAAAGGGGTAGGGGGAATATTTTGTAGAAGTAATTGATGATGTGTTTCTAAGGAAAAAATATTTAAATATTGAATAATATTATCTGTGGGTTTTGTTATTAAAAGGTTTTTATTTTAAATTAGGTAGATTTTTAGTCAAGAATGTCATTGAGGTGCTCTTAGTGAAATTAGAAAGTACTTTTGTAAGTTACCTAGTTTTGTGTGAAAAATATTAAATGATATATAACAGAAAATAATACACGTTCATCAAATAATTGGTCAATATTTTCACGGATTTTTTTTAGTTTTCTGTGAATTATTTCAAATTTTTTTAATCAATCTTTTATAAACAATGACAATTTCTGGGTTAATACTAAAGCCATGTACAGTTTCTATTAAATAATTGACAAAATTAGAATGACATTTTTTGTTCTTCTAGTTGTAAAAATAATAACGTGATTTTCTGTTAACGGCATTTAAAGAAAATAAAAAAATTAGTCACATAAAAAAACACACTCAACGACCTTCGTATAGGGTACGTACTAACCCTAGTTAGACTGGCAACGATAAAATAAAAATGAATAGACATAGTATATGTATTTACTCTTAACCTTTATCTATGTATGATTATCTGTTATTTGTTTTATTTATCTTTGTCAACTCTTTTAGTAAATAAATAAAGGCATGGAAGACATTTAATTGCATGCAAATTAATACACAATTGCGCTTGCAACGTGTTTATTTAATTATACGTCATTGTTTAAACCGGGTTGTTGTCACACGGTTCACGGATCACAGGTAAAAGGTTCAAACTCCGCTCTTCCATAGAACGATTTCTATCACATTTATTTACGATTAGTTAAAAAATGCTCTTAAAATTGAAATATTTGTGTCAATCATAAAAATGCAACAGTTTCTTTAAGGGAAGTTCGATTAATCAGTCATTTTGCCTGCCTGCCCCGCTTATGTGACGATTATATCCAAAGCGCGTAAGCATGTAAAAAATCAGACCCGATTTTGTATAAAATAAATTAATGCACTCGGAACGTTGGAATAATGTCAATCCAGAGCGCATCAGTATGTGATATGTTTAAAAAAGACTGTAGTTATTTATCAAATATCTGTACCTTAGAGGATAAAATACGTGAGTCCACTTTTTGTCGTTTTGAAGTTTGAAATGCAGAAATGATCAAAATAAGCTATTTTATACGTGAATAAAACACCAAGTCCACTTTCATGATAAAAATGCATTTTTAAGTCGAATTAAAAATCTGCAGTCCACTTTGTTTTAATGCAGAAAACATCAGTAGTCTTATTTATACTATTTTACTATGTAATGCTATTATTAAAAAAATATGTTGGAAGTTATTCACGTATTTAAATTTTCTCATTTGGTTCAAAAGTTATAATGTTTAAGTATAAGTTATAAATCGCACTTGATTTTTGAACATTGTGTTCAATGTGACTCCCATAGTTTATTATCCTTTAAGGTACAGAAATGATTTCATTCCGCAGTCCATCATAAAGCTTATTAATTTTGATTAATTACTATGATTTATTCCTACACGTTGTTCGCTGATTACTAGAAGCAATATATGTTTTGTATGTGAGGATGGTTATTTTGGCAACTTGACGAAAATTTTTGCCCTAGACTAGAAAAAAGTTACTCATACCTGCTTTAGACCATCAGAATAGATTAATCCGTTAATTTCGCAAACGACCAAAGGAAAAGTTTATAAAATCCATTAAAACTACATTTGAAGGTACAAATTAAGTCCATGCAAGTCAAAAAAGTTTTGGATTGATAGTTTTGATACAATGACAATGAAATATAGATTCGTACGTTTTTTTTATTTTTCCCGTAAGATCGTTGATTTTATATTTGGCTCATTTTCAGAATTCACGATTCAATTATAAATAATACATGTAAATTCAGGATCAAGGGCTTCCAACAACAAACTTTAACAACAATATTTTGAGTACAATTTTTGAAGACAAGGATTGGATTTAACTCCATGTTTAAACATGGGCAGAATGTTACATGTTTCTGTGTGTAAAGTGGCCACTTAAACCAGTCAACAACATGTCATTAGCCCTGTAAGTGCCTAGAATTCCATTTTGTTTTTTTTTTATGTTTCCTAACTCTGTTGTAATACATTTTCAAACATTCCTTTTTTTAAAGTAAAGTATTTTTGTAGGATCAATCTTTTGCAAAAACGTTGATCTTATTTTTGTCGAGCTTTATTTAAAACGGGTTGCCAACATAACGATGTAGCGCATTGAGAAAACATAGTATTTGTAAGAAGTAAATAATCCACAAAGTCTTGTGAGGGATTAATTTCACTGAAGTTTATGATTCTAGTTTGGAATAACACAACCATACCCAAGCGATAAAATAAAAGTTGCATTACCCCAATAAGTCACTCCCTAGAGAAATGACCAGCAAAGATGTTTACAAATAGTTCGAGTGGACATAAATACAATTTGAACCGCCATTAATAACAGAACCTGGTCACGTCTCCGCAGAACTTAAAGAAATAACAGAAAAGAAGACGGAGAGAGAAAGAGATTGTTTCGAAAAACAATAAACTGTTAAATGCCTCGCATCAAAACTTTACCGGGCAGCTCAGCCCGCAAGTCCCCCGAGACAACACTGAAGAAATTCTATTTCCTACTGCTCTTAAATAGATTCTCAAGACGACCTTTTGATTTTCAAACAAAACGAGGAACCATTTAAATTCAAACTTCATATCACAATATTAAATCGGATAATAGTAAAATGTATCCTCAATCATAAACCACTGAGCTAAAAAAATACACTACAATTTTTTTTTTTATTGGAACAGGTATCATCGTAAATAAAAAAATATAAGAAAAAAATAAAATTAAAAGTTTTTAGCTCCATACGTTTAGATTTAATATTTATCAAACACCGTTTTAATTAATTAGAATAATATTAATTTATAAATTTTTCCTTGATAAAGAAGCTTGTATAGCTTTGAAACCAGTAGGTAGAAAAAATAAAATATAAAAATAAGTAATGATGTAATAACATATATTTACATATAAGTTATTAATTAAAAAAATACTTGGTTATTTATTTTATTTTTAAATTTACCTAAACTTAAGATTATATTTAGTTTAATATAAATTATCCTTACACTGTATAATATTCACCAGTTTGGAGATGCCCATTAGAAGGTGAAAGCGCAAATTTGTGAAAATAAATAAGTGGAAGTGTGCCAAGTATTTTTAAAATTAATAGCTTATATGTAAATATAAGTCATTACATCATTACAATGGAATTCCATAAAGAGTTGTCAATAAATAATTTAAATGAAATAAAAAGAAGTGTTTAAATCAAGGTTCTTTTATGTTTATTTAATTATTTGTCTCATTAAAAAATCTTATAATACAAAAAAAAATTCATGCCTCGATATACTTAGTTTACATCGACCTACAATTCAAAATTCTTAGTGAGTACTAGTTTGTTTGAATTCCACGAAGAAAAATTACCCGAAAGAAGTTGAGTATTACTAAATAGTTTTCAGATAAACCAACCGAATATTTTCATAAAGTTTGAGTTCATATAGAGGATGATGTAATGATGTAAGAGAGGTGGAGATGAAGGGTAAACGGTGGGGGGCGACAGGTCAGAACCACCCTTACAAGTGGTTAAATAAAATTATCGCCGAAGTATGCCGCAGCACGGAAATTGGCTTCGACGATCTTAATTTATCGAAGTTTTTATGGTTTAATTAACAGAATTCACTTAGTGGGGTGCACCCACCCTTACAACCTCTTTCTCAACAAAAATGTGTCTCATGTATAATATAAGGGGTCGTTTTTCCGCCTGAAATTAAAACGGTTTAAAATTCAATGAAGTAAGAATTGCTCCCTATCTTGTTTTAAACATTTTTTAAAGACTCCCAGGACATAATTTGTTGAGAAAGATTTAAGAAATCGTATAATTAATCAAATATTTTTAAGTCGAAATTATAATTTCATCAGCCGTTCCCCCAAATAACGTGACGAATGAGGTCAAATTCATTAAGTTATTTAATTTCCGGTTTAAATTCAATTTGTGCTATTTTACGTAAAATTTAATCAAAACTGGGTTTTTAACGTTTTCGTCATATAAAAAAACTTAAAATTTGAGCCTTGCACTGGGTTTAAAAATGTTATTTTCAAGCTTAAAACTCAATTGTCTTTGAAAGAATTTTATATTTCAAACAAATAAGGATAACAAACATACTTTTTATTAGAATACAGGGTTAATTTTCAAGGCTAAGCAGATCGTTTCAATACAATAAATATATAAATATATGTATATATTTAGCTAGTATTCGTGAGATTCCGAGATAGATTCTCAAAAAAAAAAAATTAATTACTGCAATATTTTAAAGTATCAAGAATGAATCTAAAATGTGTGAATAAAACTAATAATAATATTTACTTATGCAGCAACTGGTGTACAAACACGTAATTATTGCAAGTTAAAGTTTTTAAACAATCCTAAAAAATTGCTTTAAAAACATTGTTTGGAATAACGCAAGAAAACCTTCCCGAACGCATTTGTTTTTCGTTTCTATCCCAAAATGGCACAATATTTACTCCAAATTCCAAGTGAGACACAAATCTCCTATATTACGTTGTGATCCCGTACAACTCTCTTGGTTGGAATATAAAAGCTCAACGTGAACCACCGAAACATCTGAAAACTGAAACAAAGTTTCCTGAAACCTGAAAGACTAAAGCTCCTAGGGGGAAGACACCTGTCGCCCTCCCCTGCACTTGTAAGCGGTCTCAAACAAACTGGAAAAAGGCTTTATTTCAATTGCAAGCGATCTCTTGTTCAACAACAATACCAAATGTGTTGGCGAAAGTAACAATAAAGGACATTGTCTGGGGATTGCATTTCAATTTGAATTGAAATAAGGTACATTTGTTTTTTTTGGAAAATAAACTGATTTGTTTTCAAGCACTCATCCAAGAATTTTTAGTTGGGCAAGAAAATGTATTTTAAATAACCTTTTTGCCTCTATGACTCGTACACGGAAGTTCCCGGGTTTGAATTCCGGCGAGAGCACAAACATTATGTATGATTTTTCTCAAGCCCGGGTGTTCCGTGACGTAATTTACAACCATGAATATGCCTTCTGACCTGTCGCGGTGAAGTCAGCAGCGGATGTCTAGGATCTGGTGGCTTTAAAAGAAGGCAAGCGTGGTTTAGTCACTAAAAAGGCATCCGCAATATACCTTTCTAACTGTATCGTCTCCTCCGAATCTCTTCCTCAATGTGGTGAATAGGCTTGAAAATTTCAATGACTTACCGAGTTATGCTAGCGGTAGTAACTACCAAAATGCCCTCTCATCTAAGAAAGATTGGTAAAAAAATCGGACATCGATGACCGGATTAAGCCGACCTCAGAAGTTACAAGGCAGTTGCTCGCATACCTCAAGCCTCAGGAGCAAAGGACCAATCAACTAACCTCCTTAAATTTACTATTTACGAAATTATATGATATGATCACCAACGATTAATTGTACGCCTAGACATTTCTATATATAATAAAAATGCAAACTTTTCTGCATAATGAATCATCATCATTTATCTGTCCAAACTCCATCATGCATTGGGTACTGAATAAGTTCACTAAATGCAGCGTTTATCGACAGCGCCAATCTGTTTGTCTTTTTCGTAGGTATTTTTTTTTATCAAACTCCATAGTTATTATGCATATATTATGTTAGTTTCTATGTAAAATGCCCGCTAATATACAAACAATGCAGTTTAAAATGAATAAAATTGTTTTAATATTCCTTTCTCGAATACCTTCTTCATATCTGTGAAGTTTGTGTATTTATTTATTTTATTCATAATATATTTATGTAACATTTATTGAGACACAAACCCCAACTTTATGGAAAAAAAATCCTGTATTGAGTTGGGACAAATAAATGTTTAACATTTTAACAACAAACATATGTCCATATATAATACAGAACAAAAACATCATTTAAAAATACATGACATATCAACATATAAAAGAACATGCAATCTAAAAACATTTGAAGTATATGAAAAAAAAAACATTTAAATAAACTGACTTATATTATTTATCGATATTAATCAAATCTCAGAAGGGTTTAATCTAGTACATGTTTCTAATTAATTTGACAAACAAATTTCATCAAACTTTATCTCGGCAGAACGACCAAATATTTTTTTTTACATTTGATGGTTAAAAGGGCTTCGGAATCCCAAAAATATTTTTTTATCAAAGTTAATTATGAATTGTGACAATGCAGAACGAAATAAACGTAAATAAATGAAAAATATGGTAAACCAGTTTTAACTGAATGCTGTTTTACTCGTGTTTTAGTTCATGAGAAAAAAAGAAATCATGTATTTAAAAAAAATATTTTTTTAAATATTTATTTGGAAGTTCAACAAGAATACATAAAATACATACATTTTTAAAGTAAGCATTACTTACGTTCTTTATATATATTCTTAATTATAGAACTCCACCATATTTCGTAAATTATATAAAATAAGTGTGTAAAATCAATTTAAGTTATAATAAAGATTAAGTTTAATGAAATATAAGAATAAAGATAAATAAGAAATAAAATTGAGTTAAACATACGAAACTATTTTTTTTTTAAGAAAAGAAAAGAGAAAATAAAAACAAATAAGATGTAATAAAATAGACCAAAATTAATGTTCATACACAAAAATAAGGATTAGGCATTTGATTTAAGACACATAGTAATATTTTTTTTACAATCATTTGCTCTATTATGATAAATGTCAATGTTAACTTTTTTTATATTTTGTTATAGAATCTTATATGTATCCTATAAGATACATTGCTAAGAAAATATTAATTATAAAATTATTTTCTAACGCATTAAGTACTATAGTATGTTGTAGAATATCGAAATTGAATAAATATTTGATTTAATATTTCAAAAGATCAATTTTTCTGTGAATAAAGAAGGATAAATTCGATTATCGTGGATGGCCCCTTCATTATTATTTTGCCCATAGAAATGATTTCAAAGTTAATTAGGATTCTCCCCAATTTAATTCATAAAAGAGTATTGCTAAGTCAAACAGGGACAACCGTTTAATCACTTCAAAGTGGACTACCCCTTTTCATCAGCGCAGCACTGGGTTTAATTTATTTTTGTCAAATCATATTTTAGGTAAATTTAAAATAAAGCGAAAAAAAACAATGCCTTTTCTCAATGTTCTTCTCGTAGCACCAAACGAGAAGAACTAATAATATTTGGTTAATATTTATGAACTAAATTATTTTAAAACTTTTTTGTTTTTTTTAATTGTTTTAATGTAATTCTTATTTCAATAATAATTAAATACATATTGGCTTACAATTTGAACTTTGATTGTTGTTTTTTTTTGTTTTTTAATTTTTGAACATTTTTATCTATCATTTATTTTTATCATATTTACCACCAAACTGCAAACGCAGTTTTTTTGCAGGGTTTTCTCTCTTTAAATATTTAAGTAACAAACAATAATGTAAACTGAAAAATAATATAAAATATATCAACAAAATAAAGTAAAAAAATAAAATAATAGTAAAATACAGTTTTTTTTTTTACCAAAATATATAAAAAAATATAAACAAACACTCTTGTGAATACTGTTGATTGTTTAGTTTTCTTTTTTTTTCCTTTTTTTACATACTTAACTTAGAATTTAAGAAATAATGTTTAAAAACATATTTAATTCTATTTTTATTCATTTTACTTTTCTGTATTTCGTCTGGAAGTGTATTTACTATGCGTGGGAGTATATACGTCCTGACCTACTTTCCATACGCATTTACAGCTCTTTTTTTTGTGAAATTTCCTGTCACTTTTTGGCGCGTTTCATACTTATGGGATATCGGTGTTTTGTAGAAATCTATAAAGTCCTGTGTTACCAGGCGATAGAATATCATATTTTGTACGTTCAAAACTTTACACATCGGTAAAGGATTTTCAAAGTCATTTTGACAAGTAATCATGTTGGTTTTACTAGCTAACATTTTTAGGAATCTAATCTGTATTTTTTTTATCCTATTTGTATGCGTTTTGAATGTTAGTTCGTAACAACTCACTCCTTATGTTGTGCAGATACAAAGATTTTTTAAGGGGGATTAATTTAGCATATTATGTAAATCTCCACACAAGCAACAAATATAAAATTTTGCATTCGATCATGAATAATATGTTTTTACTGATATATTTAAATAAATAAATAATACAACGAGTTTTTTTGGAGGTAAAAGCTATCAATCGGAAAATTTAAAAATAAAAAACAGTTACAAATATTTATTTATAGTAATGAACGTATAACACCGATAAGCCGTTTTACGAAATTATTTTATAACCATCATCAAGATTTTTCTATCCGCAACCAGTGGTGCATAGGCTACTGGGTCAATTTAATTACATGGAAGGTACGGTGAACAGTCTTACGCTTCAGGAGCCTATTTAGGAAGAGTGAAAAAAAGCAGTGTAGAACCAGATTTAAAACTATTATTTCAAAATCAAACCGCATTGGTTGGAGAATGCGCCAACCCATTCACCCTTCTTCTTCTTCTAGTGCCTTGCCGGTTCCCCGACGTTGGCGATCACAACAGCGAAAGCATATGTATCTGTTCTGCGCTACTTTTATATTTCGCAGCCAGGACGACTGTTTATTGATGTACTCGCCGTAGTGATTTCTGGGAAAAGATGACATGAGTGGTTTTCTGTTGCCTTCTCTGGGGATTTTTCTGTCTTCTGGGGTTACCTTCCCTTAGCTGGTTGGTTTTGGTTTTGAGGCGCCAAAAACTCGCCTTTCATCCTCTCGTTATCTGCTGTGATCACACCGCTATGCGCGTGACCCCATTGTCCAGGGTTCGCGATGTGGACGCTAACGAGTTGGACTAGTCAGTAGTGTTGCCGATGGAATGCATCTGGGCGTTTGCAGCATTTTATAGAATCGCATCCTCCAGCAAGATGTGACTCACTGCGACCCTACTGACAGTTCGAACCCATTTCCAGTTATCTTTTTTTCCTAGGATTTTCACCTGAGAGTAGTCATCGAGTTCAAAACACTCGTCCAGGATACGGACACATTTAAAAAAAAATATTTATTTATTTTTTGAAACTTAAAAAAATACATACGCAGCATCAAAATATAAACAAAACCTATTTATTAACGAATTCAAATTTTAACTTCAAGTAAAGGGCCATTAGATTAGCTTTTTAGGATTAAAATTGAAAAAAAGGGAATTAAGGGAATCTTTCGCCTTGCGTTTCAATATTCACACCTTGTATCTTACTTATGAATAAAAAGATTGGACTCCACCCCTCTCTCTACCCCCCCCATTCCCCGCCACTCCCACCCCTCGTTAATAAAGTGTCTCGACAGCTTGAGTTATGAATTAAACATCGGTCTAACTATTATTATTTGTTAGCGTCTTGGCACATTTTATTTTTCACTGTCATTTTGTCTCGTTCCCCCCACAGAGGAGTACGCTAACTGCGTCTCACTCTGATGCGAATGAGGTATAAAATAAAGTAAAAAATAAAATACAGCTTTCTACGCATGTTAAACAAATATGTTTCTGTAGCGCTGTAAGGGTCAATTTAACAGTAAAAAAATAAGTTGAACTTCAACATTGTTTTTTTACTTTAGATAAGTAGAAAGAATGCAGAAAAATTTTGTGTGATAATGAGGTCTGTTAATTCGTAAGGTTCCAATGAGGAAAATTAATTGAAAAACAGCATTTTTTGGGCTTGTTGCAAAAAAATAAAAAGTTCTAGTTAAATCGTTGCTACGTTTTCGTTAAAATTGACAACGTTTTTTCATTATGCAATCCATTTTGTTTATTTTGACGAAAATGTTAAAAATTAAGTCATTTTTTTAAAATTGAGAAAACAGGTTTTTTTTATCATTCCACCCGTTTTGCCCATTTAGACGGAATCTTTACACGTTACGTGTAAAACGATTTAATGTTGAATGTTTTCATCGAAATAAAATAAAAATAACCATATCCACTGTTTTATTATTCCGAATTTATCTAAAAGCTGAGAGAGTTACATTTTAACATTAATTATTTAATTTATGTTTGTGTTTGTATCCTGGCGGATGAAGAATACAGTTTTGCATGAGAAATAGAATCACAATCCTGGACGAGTATTTTCGACTCGACGGCTTTTTTCAGGTAAAAATACTGGAAGAGGAAATCCCACGAAGAAAAAATCCAGCTCGTATTGTAGGGATTGGCGCGTTCGCTAACCATACTTAAGGTCCCGAGCTCGAATTCTGGGAAGGTTTCTATGAATCATTTGTTTTTTTAAGGTGGTTTTACAATGAAGTATTTTCTTTTCCTTGGACTGGCATCTGAAGCGACAGACTGGTCACCTTACCTTACTATAACAGATGCTCAAAACACATTTGAAGTAACAATGCAGTGTACTTTGCACCATTGGTGCGGATAAGAGTTTGATGATGTTTATACACACTAAAAATTCAAATTAAAAAAATATATACATTTGTGTGCAATTATTGTGAGGTCGTGTAGACAGGTAGTTTATTTATTTAACAAATTTACGGACAAGGTCCAATTTAATCAAATCATACCACGAAAAACAATAATAATACAGTAAAAAATAATAGAATCAATACAGCAAAGACAAGTTTATACAAGCAAAGACAGGCATTATGGAATCCAGGTTAGTTCTACAAATATACAATAAATTTATTGAGAATATTTTTTCAGTCTATTTGTAAAAAAACAGTCAATTTATAATCAAAGTAATTATAATCTTAGTTTTCATTTACAAATCCAATAATTCTGGGTAGAGACGCATGGAAACCGTAATAAGTCTTATGATGACCGAGGAACAGAATTGTATTATTTCTGAGTCTATGTGAAGGGTTATTAAGAGATATTTGTTGTATTTTTAACATGCAAATTAAATCTGTATAAAATTGACGTGATTTCTAGTTTTTATGATTTTTTTCTTATAAATTTATGCTGAACTGATTCGATGCGATTTATATGAGTAACATATGAAGGAGACCATATTACGGAGGGGTATTCAAGAATTAGTTGGGTGTTATAAATGATATGCTGTAAGTATCAATTACAGTTGATACACTATCATCACGAATAAAAATAAGCCAAGACCGAAGCAAATGCACATTTTAAAATGTCTTATAAAGTTAAATAATAAATAAAATTATAAAGATTTCGGGAGACGCCAAAATAAGCAATATGCGAACATTTCCTACATTTCCTGCATAGCGTCTGTAGCAAACAAGGATGACATTCTATCGCCCATAAATATATTTCGCGACAAGGATATCGACAATCAAACACTAAGGGTGAAACCTTCCAAAGTCCTCCGTTCTCCGGAAAGGGAGGAGGAATACAAATAAGAAACGGTCGTACAAACTCTAACGAAATATTTAACTATTGTACCCGAAAGGGAGAGAAATCACCCCAGATATTTGATTTCCTCGAACATTTCTTGCAAACTTCAAATAATTGAACGCGCTTTTCTCTGAGGCGATCGCTCAGTGCTAATATGGAAAATAACTCGCTGAGAATTGTATAAGTAAATAATTGATTATCATAACCACGTATAAATCTACCTTTTCTATGCAATCAACTTGGTATCACATAGTATACTAGTTTTGCGTCAAGACTTTATTTTAAAAGAACACTTTGAAGATTGATTAATATTACAAGAAAGAGAAAAACAATTTTGAGAAAGAAAAATGGAAATCAAGGCAATAACAGATCTTTTTACTTGTCATTGGCTGGTTAAAATGATCTCTTTATACACTATTAAACATTATTTTTCTTTACGTTTGAACATACCTATCTGTTTTAATTTTTTTTTTAATCTCGGTTTCTCATGGTATTCCAATAAATACCATAATAAAAACTGAATTAAGCGTGAATATAAATCACATTCGATCCATTTCAGCACATGGGTTCGATTTCGCTCCTTCGCTCTTCAAAATGTAAATAAAGTACTTTTCTAGCTTTGATTTTAATTTTAAAAATATAATTCAATTAACATAAGGTAACACGAATTACATAAATGTTTTTTTTTTTGTGTGAAATGTGAAATATTGTTAACAACACCATACAGTAAATATTTATTGAAACCAGACAATTTATTAATCCAACCACTATATATTATTTACCATTACAACAACTTAGATACTATTAGTTGTTTATTTGCTTTGCAAATAATAATAATAAATAATTAAAAACATACCCCTTTTCTAACAATAGACGTCACTAGTTTTCTCGATACTTTTATTTTCACCTATAAGAGGGCCAACACACACGCGAATGTAATATTCAAACCAAAATATGTACATGCATTCTTATCATCAACATACCCCCAATCCGCATTGTATGTTGCAAAACGCACTATATTTAAATATCAAATGCTGCGTATATTGTTTGTTTCATAAAATAAGGAGATCAGTCTAACGCTTTAGGTAACCAGTCCATCTACAGTAAAATATTGCCGTCGTAAACTTTAATCAAATATTTCACGTCGATCCTGCCAGGAATCGAATCCGGAATATCAAGCACGATGGGAAAAAACGCCACTTTTTTTAGGGTTTTTACCCGTCGAGTCAAAATCACTCGTTTAGGGTTTTGGTTCTATTCTACAAACAGAATTGTATTCTTAATGTAGGCAGAATCGTAAATGATACACTGTTGTGTAAAGTGATCATTTAACCTACTGATGACAACATTGTTAATGCATAAACTTCCGTTTTCCCAATAGTATCATATCAGTTAATAAAAAACTAATTAAGAAAATGACACATTTTTTATGTGAATTTACATTTGTTTACTTTTTATCAAATCAGTGTGTCGAAAAATTGTTTTTTAAAATAATCGTACATCTTTTTCACGAAAACTTATCAAAACGATCTTTACAAAAATTTACATCTCAATGACATTAAAATCCTTAGCAAAATGTCCTCATTCAACTTACCATATGGGTCACCAAATATTTGGTATTTAAGTTACGTGATCAAGAAAATGTATAAAGGATTTAGTAAAAATTTGGACCCGCATGTTTTGTTCTCTCATTATGGAGATCGTTAGGATACCAAGATGGTTTATGCTTACCTGAAATTTGAGATAATCTTCTGCGAACAAAGTTTACACTACCCCCTTACTCGAAGGCCTACATTACATTTTGTGAAAGGGATGGTAAAACATTTTGGAAGAGAAAGGTTGGAGATATGATTTTTCCATGAAAACGATAATTGTTATTTTTTATTATTGAAACTTCACACGGTGTTATTGAAGCATTTTTTAATCCCAAATGACGGCATGTTTCGGCGTAGCAACACGTCTGATCATGATAAAATCTCGTTTAAGAATGAAAGCACAATAGGTAGCGGTGTGTAACGTGTCTAATTAAATATTCGTCTTAGTTCATAAAACCTTGATATTTGAATACAAATTATTCATTCTAAATAAAACAGAATTGAAGAGAAAAAAATAAGAAAATAAACTCTAACCTAATTGTTTATTTATAAACTTTTTGATTATTTATTTTTAACATACAGCTGCATACATTTTTTCAGACAAAAGTCTTAATTCCATAAGACCAAAGTCCTGTGTTGAGTTAAAACGAATAATTTATTAAGAGAATGATATAATTCTATATTACCTTCTCTAAATTGTTCTTCATCTCTGTTGTAAATATGTTAATATTAACACTTTCTTTAGGGGTTGAATCCAGTTCTTGTGATGAATCTCACCCAATGAATCTCACCTACTTCAGTAAAGGTTTCAGTTTTTTCAGGTCTCAGATTAACATACTAAATAATTAAAGATATACGAATGTTTGAAGATAGGAAGAATGGTGAATATTGCACAATGTGTAAAGTAGCCACTTCTTATTGTATTATTAACCACCAAAATCTATTTAAGTATTTTTAAAACAACCTGAATGAAACTGTCCATTTTTTATTTTATATATCTCTATTTTTCATAATATATCCTAGATTTAGTACTGGTAGATTTTTAAAGATGGCACGCTCGCAATACTTACACAAACGCATTATATTTGTGTTTGATACTTACACAAATAATCTCTGTCTCTCTCGCGCTCAGAGGCGCTTATGAGTGTGACATAGACTACTAATGTTTTGTTAGCTGCTAATGATATGGTGATAAAATAAACACAGGATGCTTCTGTATTTATCTGATTCGATGTATGTTTATTAAGCTAAGGATTAAAAACACTGGTTTAAAATTTAAATTTCATTTAATCAAATCATATAGAGGTCGATTATCTAGTGCTGGCACTTACAAAAAAACCTTTTTAAAATACAGAATATTGATTTTAAAAATCTTGATATTGTAATAAATGTTTTTAAAATCTAATTTGGATTAGAGTGAAAAAAAACAACCACTTAAGAAAATGACAAATATTTATTTATTTTTAAACAAGCATGTTCTTTATTAAAGTATTTTGTGTTCATTATAATAATAATTAATACAGTGTAATTAAAATGCACAGTACAAATTATATTGGAAAAAATATGTATACACAATTATTGATTAACAATAAAGATATAAGATTCTCGACATAAAAGTAAGTATAACAACTGTTGTTTTTCCTAAATAAAGAAATTTAAGATAGCATATTTGGTTTAAATTTTATATAACCTCTTTTTAAACCCACATCCTGTAGATTTTAAAAGCTTTAACGACCAGTATAATCACGCATAAGCCATGCCTATTTTGGTTGTTTAGTGGTATACGAAATAAAAAATGTATTTTTACAAAACGTTCTTCTTCTCTGCTGTAATACGTGAAACTTATTTTCGTTACCTTAAACAAATAAAAATAAAAATCAGTTTTTTTAATAAAACTATGTAAATTTTTAAATTGCTTTTAAGTATCTCGTAAAAAATAATAATTAGGTAATTTACGTATTACGGAATCAAAGTATTCCCCGCCGTAGTGCAACTGTGGGTTTAAAATAAGGGCCGTCATTTTATCTCTCTGAAATTCTCCTTAATCAATGTCAATTTCGTCCAGCCGCCTTCGCCAGGGGAGAACCTGGGAATTAATTTAAATTATCGCCCCAGCCCTTGTGATAGTGAGAAATGAATTATAATACATTTCGTCTCCTGTCAACACTTCGTTCCCTTCCTAATCTCTCTTGCATTTCGGATATAAATAGAAAGGACTGTTAAGACAAACCGGAAAAGAAATCATTTATCAATAAAAAACCGTGTCAAACATTGGTTTTTGAAAAATGTTATTTCAAGCATTTATTTTGTAACCAAACATTTCAATACATATAAGTGAATATAACTACTTACTGACTCTTCTATGTTTACCGGTTTCGAGACGAAGCCGTCACTTGTAAGGATTTTAATTACAATAAGATAAAATTGGTGCATAGTAAGATTTGCATGTTTATTTGTTTTTTTTTTTTTTTCACAAACAGTAAAATATATCACATTACATACACACTTCATAAAATAATAAATACTTAACATTTTTCTCAAATTATATGTTAATATCAATAAATTTTAAACAAACATTAAAAATGTTAAATAGACGAAAAATTATTTTACAATAGACGTAATTTATGCAATTTATAAAGAAATTTATTTTAATATAGATGTAATGTAAACAATTAAAAAAATATATTTCCAGATCAATAATTTATAAACAGTCTCGTTATAAATAAGATATTTAATAAATACTTTAATGCATAACAATCATCATCATTATCATTTCCTTTCAGCATTAAATGGTGCATACGGCACTGCGTTGGTGTACAAATCGTATCTTGATCATTTTTGTTACACGAAGGTTAGATGACCAGTCTAACGTTTCAGGTGCCAGCAAAGAGACTATAAAATTTTCGAGTCTAAAACACCCATTTAAATAAATATTTCGTGTTAAGACGAGACCTCTTCCATGGTAGGCAAATACGTTGACCACTACTGGCTGACTGTACAGCAATAATTATAGATATTGAAGTAAAAAAGATGACGTAACAATAAATTACGTTTGATTAATGAAGGTATTGAATAATTCCAAAATAATTCAAAATATAAATTTTAAAAAAGGAAAACGGAAACCGTAAGAAACATATAAGATTTATGATTTTATTTTTTTAGTCAAGGAATTTTTTTATTTGTGTGGACCATCACTTTACTAAAATAATCAATATCAACATTCTGTTCCACACCATTAAACAACCTTGTGATTCGAGATAAGGAGTTACAGTGCGCAATATTGTTATTAAATACTGGAAGGGAAAACGTATTGTAGATCCTTAATCGCCTTGTGAAATATATAAGTTACACAAAATGTCCTCAGCAAGTGAGGTCACATTATTTTATTGTTATTTTTTTATTTATTATGGAAAAAAATGAAATGGCAATGAATTATATTGTACAGTTCACATTTAGTCAACGTTCATTTTATAAATGTCCTAACTACGAGACGGGTGAATCCCAAAACCTGAAATTCAAATTTAACACTGTTTTTTTAAGATAATTTGTTTTATATAGTATTTAAGTTAAAAATGAAAAGTTAAGTATTATCGACCAAATATGATACAAACAAATTTATACGAAAACAGTAATATTTTTTAATGATATTAAGTTGTGACTATAAAAAATATTAGACTTTAAACTTTTTTTTAGTAAAGTAGACCAAAAACGAAAGATGAATAATATTTAATAGTTATAACGGGAATCAAATCCGTGTGTCCCGGGGAAAAACCAGGATTTTTAAATTCTATTTTTTAAGAAATAACCCGTTAAGCCTCTATTTTAGAGGTTTGTCAGCAGACGGGAAAGTGAGGATGTGGAAGGAAGTCATAAAAAATACACCTTACAACTCAGATGTGAACTTTAATCACAATGAACAAAGTGGCAACTTAAACCAGCTAATAACAAGTCATAAGCCCCGTAAATGTCTAGGCATCCATTCGCTTCTGGAAAACATTTTTTTAAAAGGATAATATATATATCTGTGGTGACACGGAAAAGGGTCATAAGTCGGCATGGCGTAATTTTACAGTACGGCTGTTTTAATTACTGACCCTTACAAAAAAAAAAAAAAAAAATTACGAAATAAAAAAGTTAGGTACATTAGTTATTTTAAATAATGGAATATATTTCAATCAAGAGTTTTTTATGAGTTGACATATGCATTGCTTAATACATGTGCCTTTCTTCCTAGTTATTTTTTTCCCATACTTCAATCGCATTAGCACTAAGAGCACTTAGGCCACAATTCATAGATACATTTTAGCTTTACATTTATATATATTCTTAATATTTTCAAATTATCTACATTCATCATAACCATTTCATGTCCGCTCCCTAGTTAGAGCATACGGTGTCCACAAAGATTCTCACTAGGTAAAACAGAAAAATACCAAGTAATAAATACTTATTTTTACTACTACTACTACTACCATCACGCCATTTCCCCGTAGGGGTAGGCAGAGAGAATGGACCGCCACACACGTCTATCCTGGCATACACTCCTAGCCTCTTCCACATTCATACATCTTGTCATACATGCCCTTCGGTTCTGTCTGCTTTTGACATGACCAGACTTAAGATTTTGGTTTATCTGATCATGCCACGTCTTCCTTGGTCGTCCTCGTCTAACGTTGCCGTTCATTTTTGCCATATATACTTGTTTTACCATTCTCTCATCGTCCATTCGTTCTACGTGACCAAACCATCTCAGAGACCCTTTTTTAATCTTATCAATTATACTTGTCTCAGATTTACACTCTCTCCTGATTTCATCATTCGTAACCCTGTCATACATTGATTTCCCACACATTCGTCTAAGAGATCGCATTTCAACCGCGTTCACTCGGCTTTCATCCTTCCTCTGCCAGTTCCATGTTTCACTTCCATACATAAGTGTTGGGACTAAAACTCCGTTGTGCACTGCCAGTTTAGCTTCGATTGACATATTTTTATTAGAAATTACTGTGCTTAGTGCTCCGTTCATTTTGTTGCCCGCATTCACTCTTCTTTCAACATCTTTTTCTACTCTTCCATCTCTTGAAAACATGCTTCCCAGGTACACGAATTCTTCTACTTGCTCGAGACATTCGTTGTTTACATTTATTACGCAGTCAGTAACCTCACTATCCCTTTCAAATACCATCACTTTTGACTTACTTTCGTTCATCGCCAATTCGCTCTCCAGGCATACATCATACATTCTAGAGACTATTTGCTGCAAATCAGCCTTGCTGCTTGCTAACAGAACTGCATCGTCAGCATACAACAAGCAGCTTACTGAAAAATTATCAATTTTTGCTCCAATACCCATACATTCTATCTCTTCCATACATTTGTCCATGTATAGATTAAACAACCATGGTGACATTACACATCCCTGTTTCACGCCTTTTGAGATCGCAAACCAAGATGTAAATCCCCCATTAACTCTTATACACGCTGAACTCTCCTCATAGAGAGACGATACTGCACGTATAAGTTTATTGTTTACTCCATACTTTTCCAACACGCCCCACAATTTCATTCTATCTACTTTATCATACGCTTTTTGCAAATCGACAAATGCGCAGAATAGTTTTTGACTTTTTGCCAAAAACTTCTCCGTTAGCATTCGCAGCGCAAAAATTTGATCCGTGCATCCACGTCCACTCATAAAGGCTCCTTGCACGTCCCACACTTTGTCTTTCGTCACCTTTCTTACTTTCTCGATTATAATTTTCCCATACAGTTTACCGACAGAACTCAGAAGACTGATGGCCCTATAGTTTCCACATTCCGCACGAGATCCCTTTCCCTTATATAAAGGCATGACAACTGCCCTCCTCCAATACAACGGCGTATGTCCTTCCTTTAGGCAGAGATTGAAAAGTCTGTGCAGCCATGTGCTCACGATCTGGCCACCACTCTTCAGATATTCCACAGCAACCTTATCATACCCAACGGATTTTCCGTTTTTCATACTTTTCAGCGCGCTCTTTATTTCTACCATGCTTATCTCACATGACCTATTATCACTCGTATCTTCCTCTGCACAACCAAGCTGTTGCTCAGGGACACTTTCAGTACTTTCGTATACTTCCATAAAGTATTCCATCCATCTCTCTTTCACTCCTTCGTCATTCGTTAGCATTCGGCCATCTTTTGATTTTATCGCTTTAATGTAAGAACACAATATTTTTGGTGTGCAGAGGTTTAATTTTGAGAGGTACAATAAAATAAGAGAAAGGACGTAGAAACTTCTGACATACATCCACGACAACAAACCACCACGCCATTTTGGTATTACTGTAGGCCAAGAGGATAGAACGCCATATCACTCTGTCTTTTAACAATCAACATCAATTCATTCCGCCGCAGTCTCCGGCAAGTGTTTTGTAAAACTCGTGGCAATTCGAGGTGGCGCGACGTTAGGATGGAGTTCAACAAAATATTTGCCCTTTTACCATATCATAAATAAATGTTATTTATTGCTTTGCATCATTATGGCCAAGCTTATGCTAGCGCGAGTCGACCTGTGCCCCTTTAACATGTTGAAGAATTTATCGTTGAAAGTAGGTACAACTCGAATTAGGTCTTTTTTCTTTGACACTTTTTTGCAAATATCGACTTAGCTTCAAATGTAAAATCACGTTTTCATTGTCAAAACGAGAAAAACATCAACTTGTACCCGTTTTCTTCGTGTGTCATTGAATGGAGTTTCAAATGACAGTAAAAACTCAAAATATCAAAAACGACTTGTGCCGTTTCTCCGCGACACCAAAAATATGTTCTTATGGAATTTACCCAAAAATTATTATGCCTGTTCCTTTGAGACTCTGTTTAAACACGTCCCTGTTTCAATACGGTTTGATATCATTTTATTCAAACTAATTTCACACAAATTTCCTCAGCCACTTTGGGTTCGCTATCGTCGTCCCTCTTGCACCGGGAAATTCGTATCTGCCGCGGTGACAGGTCGTGTCATGTATCGCTAATCCGCTCCTGTAACACTAGACAATGTGCGAGATTATACAGGATGCCGGGGCACTGAGACGACCCTGCCCCGGGGCAGTTAATCTCGCGTGGGTGACCTCGGCCGGCCTCGCTAATTCATTACTCACCCGCCCCCGCCCAGACCCTGTGCGTCGCGACGCTTTAGTTAACATCTCGTAACAAAACAGTAACAATACGTCCTCTAACTCATTTATTTATTCATTTATTTTACATAAACGGCATAAATTGCCTTAAACATATATTGAACATAAATATGAAAAAAAAAATACACATAAAAACATAACAAAAAATTATAAAATTGCATAACTATAACAATAGTAACAAGTAGGTAAATACACATAAGCAACCAAAAATATTAACGAAATAAATACATAAATATGAAAAAACAATAAAAGGAAAAACATTTTTGAATATAAAGAAAAGTTTAAGAATAATATTGCGAGAGAAAAAAAGAAATCAGACTCGTTTTATAACTATCAAGTCCAAAACCAAATATATCAGCCTTGTCCTCATACTGATTGCCATATCTAAGAGCCTAGGGATAGGCGAGTGCATGTGATAGTTGTTCTAGAACTTGCAGAACAAAAAGGAGATCTGTGGCGGGTATGTCGACCAGGTACACGGAAACACACCAACTCCAGCAAAACTGGACAGTCAATTAATGAATTGATCACCTTAAAAAGTAATATTAGGAATGTCTAATACCCACCCTATCATAACAACAGCATTTAAAATACAGTTTATTGTGTTTTTGTGATTTTAAACAACAGATTATACACTCCTTAGAATCATAATATCCTAAGAGGTGCATTTATACAGCAATTACAACAAAACATCAGGCCGTTTCCCCGTAAGGGAAGACAGAGATGATAAAACACCACATCACTCTATCTTTTCATACAGATCTCGCTTCCTTTTCATTCATACATCTTCTCATCCACGAGCGCCGATTATTATGACTTTTGACAGGTCCATCTTCAAGTATTTGTTGAATTTATAATGCTATGTCTTCTTCGGTTTTCCTCTATTTTTGAATCCATCAACATTCGCATCGTAAATATTTTTAGCCGTTCTTTCGCTGTCCACTCGCTCCACATGATAATGCTTATCTCAGCCTTAAATAAGGTACGGATCTCGACCTATATAGTTTATGATCTAATGTAAAACATTACATTGGTATGTAAATAAATTAAACATTTCATGTTTTTCACAAATCTGGAATAATTTTGACCGTCGGGATATAAAACGAGCAAATAAAAAACGGCTTGCAGTTGGTCATTTTGACGTCACACATCGTGTCCGGAGTGATTGCGTTCGAGTATGGTACGGTATCGTTATACGTGCCGTTGGTCCCATAGAGCGTGAAACGTCTCGTTTTTAGGTAATTCAAAATACGAATATTTTACATCTTTGTAGGAAATTTATCCGACGCCGTACGGAAAAATAAATAAGACCATGGCTATTGTAACTTTCTGCTCATTTAAAAATAATGATAATGAAAAAACGCGCAAACGCCCTATTGGCCTATATGACTTTATTTATTTGAATCCTTATATACAATATTTTCAAGGAGTTTTTGATAGTCAAAAGAAATTATTTGAGAATGATTTTTGACTATTAAGATGATTATGAAATAAAGGTAAAATTCAACCGTTTGTTTGAAACATGCTTTCTGTAGACAATTTTGAAAAGAGAATATGGAAGTCTGAGGACTCACAGAGATCATTTTCTGTCATTGGCTTGCTTAAGTAATCACTTTATCAACTGTACCATTTATCATTTCGCCGTTAATTTTCTTTCATTAGGAATACAAACAGATGTACAAGTCACGATACTTATTTATAGAGAAATAAGTTGAGAAATCACAATAAGCATTGCAATTCAATAAGATTTATTCCCATCAATTTAACCATATAAAGCAATGATTTAAACAATATGAACAATTATATAATAAGTAATGAAAATAATATTCTGGATTACAAATGAAAAAAACAAAAAGATTAAAATATAATTTACATATCACATCATGATATAATTTAATAAAAAACAGAAAGAATGGAGTTATATTCATAAATTGAATATTTTTTGTTCTACATGTATTCTTTATCATTTCTATTTCTTATATTCAGATTGTTAACTCTTACTCACATTTATAAAAAAAACAACCTGATTGTAACATAAAATTTTTATTGATATGTTTTTTTTTATTTGTATATATATATATATATATATATATATATATATACAAATAATTATATATATATATATATATATACAAATAATTATGTATCTACGCAATCGATTTACGTATTCTAGATCTAGTATACCCACACACAGGCTGTGCCAATGTGGAATTCTTTCGTTTTCATGTATTATGTAATAAATAATGTACCAAATGTAAATGAATAAATTGTAAATAAAAAATATATTTAAGCTCAGAGAGAAAATAAGTACAAACAATATTCAGTAGAAATAGAAGAATCGGACAAAAACAGATAAAAAAATTTATACTTAAAAATACAAATAATGATAAGTTTGTAAGGAGACATTGCCGCTCACTAAACATTTTGAATAATAATAATTTCTGGGTAAAAATAAAGATATACCCATAGAATTAAAATATTAATAAATAAAAGTACACTATAATATTATAGCTCGTAGAAAATAGAATTAGGACAATTAGAAACTTCAAATTAATATTTTTGATACCCAAAATGTTTATTATTTTTTTACAGTTTTACTAACGACATAAAAGCACAAGTGAATAAAGGCGTGACAAAAACTAAAAGCAAAGATATTCGGAGTTGAAATTTTAAACACTAGTAAAATTATTAATAACATAACACTTTTATTAACTATCAAAATTGATTTTCTACTACTTTTTGGTTGTGCAGTTGGCTTTTTGTAAAAGGGCCATATATAAAATCTTCATCTATGTAAAAAAAACATTAATATTAAAAAAAAAATACAAAACAATGCCTCAATCCACTCTTGCTCTTGATTGATTGTCGATTTTAAACTTAATTTTGAATGTAAAAAACGAATATTTGGCGAAGATAAAAATATTCGTTTACCAAAATCTGTCTGAGATAGTTTTAACTTTATATAGGAAGGTTCAACACAACCATTATTTTCCACTTGACTCTCGAATTCAGATTTATTGTTGAATGATTATGTGTTACAATACACAGTGGCGTAGGAAACCGAGTGGTCTACCGCAGGCTCAGGCGGGTAGGGAACACTTGTCAGGGCTAGAACTATGCGGAGGGATGAAAGGTTTTGGTAGATAGGGCGCAAGTGGGGAGGAACCCTTTTGAAATTTAATACGAGAAAGATTTCAAAGATTTCAGTGGTCGGAATCAACAACCCCTTTCGGTGAGAGAAAGGAAGATGAAATTTTTGCCGAGTGTTTGGGAAACCAAACAATATTATTTCAATTAAGTGGGATATCATTGAAATAATTGTTTTCATTTTTGAAAGCGAGTCTTGTATTACGGTAGATTTTTTTACAGCTTCAAAGTGATTCCATTTTTTGGTGCTAGAAAACGTGATTCAAAGAAAACACCATAAAACATTATTGAAACAAATGGATATATTCAAAATAACAATAAAAATGCGTTTTTCGAAAATATTTCACTTTTTATGTATAAACGGTAAAACAAATTTTCAGCTCGTAATTTATTATTCACAAATTAACCATCAAAAAATGAATAATTATTAAATATGACATTTCGCTTGTTTAAGATGCACTCGTATACGCTTTTTTTTATTGTTACAAAAGTTTATTTACCAAATAAGATAGATAACAGAAAACAAATATATGTAGTGGGACCAAACTTAACTGATTGATTACCATAATACGCCGAGACATCTATTTACATGGGGGATAAGTTTCACGCTGACCCGTGTAAAAAAAGTGTGAAAACGTATCAACGAATATATCAAAATAAATTCGGGATAAAATGAAATTGTTAGCAAAAATATATATCTTAAGTTAATTATAAAATATGTATAGCTAGACAACAAAGGCGTGACAGAGATTATTTACTATCACTTTCATTCATTTATGATACTCTTATTAAATAGAAGGGTGATGTAGGAAATTCCAAAAACAAAAAGTAAAGTATTACAAATATTATTTTAACGTTTAGCTGAATTAATGTTTTTCAATTCAATTTTTGTTTTTTGTTATTTCAAACGCGAAGAAAAAATAGTAAATAAAGAGGTTCCCGTGTAAATGGCAAAACAATGAAATGTATTTTCCTTTTGTAAATTTTATCATTAGTTATATTTAAGAAGAAAAGAATGCAAGATAAAAATATTATGTCTATTCACGTTAACTTTATTTTCGATTGGATAACTAATTCAATAGGTTATATTATAAACATTGATATAATGAACGCAAAATTTTGTTAGTGTATTTGAGTTTGGGAATAACCAACACAGAATAGTAGAAAATACATATCACGTATTCGGTAAACTCCAATACTTGATATTTTACTTCTAAATGAAGGATTGTTTATGTTAAAGGTAACCTTAATCGGAAATTGTGAAAGTTCATTTATCGCGGTAGGTTAGTGGGTACGGTTAGAGTGTTTTTGTTATGGAATAGGGTTCGAATACCAATAACAGTATAAAACTCAAAGCCTCGAGTACAATCGCAGAAGTGTGCGCTATGAAGTGGAACTAATATCTGATATTACAATCCTGTACGGGTATAATATTAGGAATACTCCCACAATATGAAAATCAGGATACCGGGTAAGAAATGCGCTTCCTATATTAAGTTTTGGATCGCGAGTAAAGGATGTGCGTAATATGCTTCAAGAAATCAACCGATATTCAATAATGTGAGATGGAAAGATACTCCCAGAGAACTTCAAGTAAATTCCGATGAAAAGTATCTTATACATGAAAAAAAATGGAACTCTATTAGTAAATGGGAATCCAATTGTAGTAGACTGGGGTTCGAACCTCGAAACTCTGATCCGTGAGTCCGCAACATTAGCCACGGCACCACAGCGAAATCTTTATTTGGTTGACAATATTTTTAGTTTGTCGCAGTGTTTGTAGACAAAGACGGGATTTCACCATTTAGAAAGATATTTAAATTAACATATTACAACAGAGATAGAGTACATTATGAAGAAGTGAAAATGGTATTTTTTACTAAACCAACCGGTCCAAGAAGAAGAAAAAAAATGTTTTCGGGTAATGCCTAGTTGGTGAAATAATTCCGTCAGATGAATCTCACTCGCATCAATAAGGTTTTTACTCTTTACCTTCACAAAAATCAATAGGCTAAATGGTGAATACTAGTGTGTAAAGTGGTCACATAAAACAGCCAATGACTGGTGATAAGCCCTGTAAATGTCGTGACTTCCATATTTTTATTTATATTTTAAATTTTTTGTACATAATGTTATTTGTACATTGGCGGGCTTATTGTCAAATGGAAATTTCTTCCAACCATCATATTTCCTTCTTTAAAATAATTTCAATCTCTGTTGTGTTTTATTAAAAATATACTTTTACTAAAGTTTATTTGTGCAAGCTTTATCTCTCCATTTAAAAAACCGCTGTTATTTTTACTTGAAAAGATATTTTCATGTATGTATCTTTTGATATATGTTTTGTGTGATTAATTTTCGACCAACTCTTCTTTTGACAAGCGTTTTGGTTGGCTGGGAGATATTGCTTTAGCAATAAGTTTCTCAAATAACTCATTATTTTTATTTGTAGAAATTTAAAAAAGTTATAAAGCATTAATAAAAAAAAATGATCCTTCATTGTTAGCTTTACTGCCTAATTCAATTAACAAATTGATGTCAGTTATTTCAATGTTTTCAATAAATTTAACATTATCTTGGTTTGGGGAAATAAGTTAAGAGTATAGTAATAATTTATAAGCCACCCGGAGAGAAATGAATGTAAAACAATTTAGTGTCACTTTACGATGTCGTTATACGACTTTATCCACCATTTTCCGTCGTAAAAATCCTATATTCGTGTTCCGAGTTAATTTATTCGTGTGTTACACATACGTCCTCTTTACATTTCATTGTTACGTAAAAGTTACAAGAAGTAATTTGTTTTTCATAAATCTTTATTAGGTTTACCTTTGCGAACAGAAGCAATATACTCCGCGATGAAAATCCATTAACTTTTGCCGAAAGATTATTTTACTTTATCTAAAACATACCGCAGAGTAAATTGTGTATTTTTCTAATGTAGCTTATCGTGACATTTTTATTATAACTTAGTAAAAAAAATAATTGGATACCTTAAAAAAACTAGCGTAGCAGACAAAAAAAAGTTACAATATAGAAGGTAATATGGCATCTAAGGCATTTACAGGGCTTATGACCTGTCATTGGCTGGCTTTAGTGGCCAATTTACACACTGCGTAACATTTACCATTCTGCTTATGTTTGAACATAGAATCGGGTTGCAGTGTCTCAGACTCACGGCTCAAAGGTCCGTGGGTTGAATTCCACTCTACCCTTTAATTATTTACAACTCTTTAAAAATGGCCTTTAAAATTAATATTTAGATACGAAAAAAAAAATATTTTTTCAAAAAAAACCCTTTCCTTCCATTCTTCCATTTGTTGATCTTTGTGAAGTCAAAGAGCTGAAACCTTTATTGATGCGGGTGACATTTTGTTTAATTATTTCATCTGCATACCAAGGGCGAATCGTCCAAATATATGATAATGCACAGCTTACCATTATATTTGACTTTCTAAAATAATGTTTTTTAGTAACTATGTTTGCAGAATTTTTTTATTTTATTTTTTTAATTACCACCACCGTTTTCTATATTCCTACAAAAAAATCTATAAAGAACGCCCAGTCCGTTCTCAGTAAACGATGCAACTAGCCAATTACCTCAGAAAAGTACAATATATTTTTCGTTTTTGACCTAGTCTTACAGTACTAAAACAAGCCTGCAGATTACAAATATTATTTGAAGATTCTCTATTTAAAAACTAGTACTTTGAACATTATTTCTGAAGAACTATTTTTCTTTGATAGAATACCGTTGACATATTATGTATCACAAATGACATGTGGCGTTAGAAGTGCCCGTTTTTGGCATTATTTTAAAAGGGATTAGCCAGTGCTCCGTTTTGACATTTCAATCATAATGGAAATATCTGCTGAATGTCATTGCAGTATTTTAAAATAAACTATTGTACAAGTGTTCCTTTAAAATAATGTAGAATAAAGCTACGTATATCGCAAAGTTATTAATAATTGTTTTATTAGTTGATTGTCACAGAATCACAGAAAAAATGGCCATTTATAATTTTATTACTTATATATTATGTTGAACATTTGTGGTAGAGATTACCTGTAAAATGAATCACTGCTGAAAAATAGGCAGCATCTTAAATATTATTTATTTTTTATACTTCTTCTCAGACAAGCTAATTTCATCAAAAATATTTTGAGTTCATACAAACCTATGTTGAATATAAATTAAAAATAAAACATATCTATTTTGATTTCAAGTTGTGGAATGGCAAAGATTGATTACTTTTATGAGAACTTATGGCAAAAAGAATCGATTAAGTGCTCCCTAGTTGATCTGATGCGTTGTAAAAAAGGAAGCTTTGTTGAGGCTCTCAGGAGGCATCCACAGTACATAGTCATGCCAACCATAGCCTCCGCTTGTGACAGTTGTCATCGGAGTTTGTTGCGTCCGTTCTATTATTACTTTAATCCTTACAAAGTCAAACCACCACATACGAACACTAGTGAGGTGCCACGATTTGCACCCGTAGACGAAAATAGGTGTTATGCGGACGTTAAATAGGCGATATGTAAGATTTTAGAGATATAAATAAAATTAATATCTGTTGTGAATCACTTTTTATTGACAAAACCGGCTTGTTTCAGCAATGACACGTTGCCCTCTTCGGGGATATAAAATAACTAAACATACCTATGAAAAAAAGCAGTGAAAAGATTAGTGGGTGTTGATAAGCATAGAGGAGGGGGTAATTGTATTTAAGGTACGGTAAGACTTTAAGGAATTTTTCGACCATATTTTGACAAATAACCACACTTTTTTTACAATATTTGAGTTTGTCCAAATGTTCGTAGACAAAAGACTGGATTTTATTTTTCAACTTCACAAAAATTAACAAATGGAAGAATTGAAGAAATATGAATGTTCAAATATAGGCAAAATGGTGAATGTTACACAGTGTGTAAAGTGGCCACTTAAACCATATAATGACAAGTCATAAGCCCTGTAAATGCCTAGAAGTCCATATTCCCTTCTCAAAAATGTTTTCCCTCTCTATTGAAATATTTTGTCGTAATTAAAAATATATTAATAGACTTTTTAAACTATTTAAATTGGTTTAAGATCGAAAACAGATAATTTTACAAAAGGGTTTATTAAATATAAATATTTCAAGTTTTTGTTGGGCACACAGTGCTAGTTGCTACAAAATAATAAAAAATATTTTTAAAAACATGAACCTAACACTGCACCATACACAAAATGCAAACATAGGCAAAATGGTGAAGGTTACGCATTGTGTAAAGTGGCCACTTAAACCAGCCAACGACAGATCATAAGCCCTGTAAATGCCTAGACTTCCATATTCCCTTATTTAAGGTATTCTCCATCCCTGTTGTAATTTGTTGATTCACACTTTTTTTGTAAATGGAATTGTGAATTATTACATTTAAATCAAACCGTCTAACAAAATTTTAATATTAAAAATAATCAATTAAATATAAGTCAAAGCCCTATTTTTAATATTTTCCTTTTTAAGTATAACCCTATCTTAAACACAATTACTCCCTTATCTACCCGTCCCCCACCATAACGACGATTACCCCCTCCTCTATCATTATCGATACCCACTAATCTGTTCAGTAAAAAGTGTTTCATAAAACAAAGTTTTTTTATTTATGGATCTCTAAAATATAATAATGATTCACAAAGTTACTGTTAAAAAGATCCAAAATATGATACGTCAGATACTTAGATTAAAAAAAATAACAGGAACTACTCCACACTTATTTGTTTATAAATTTGTATAAACCATATAATTTAACCAGATAACCAGATAATTTAGAACGATTAGAAATTAGTAAAGCCATTAATCAAAAACTTCAAATAATAAATAATCAATTAAATTTAACTTCGAGTCCTCTTTTAAAACTATTCCCGTAATGATTTATTTTGTCTTCTCTCTCTCTCTTTCTTTCTATTTTCTATATTTTTCATACAATATTTTATTATATAAATAGCAACGCGTGTAATTTTAAGTTAGTAAAATTCCTGACGATGAGGTAGTAACCTCGAAACCAGTCGAAATGTAAAATTTAAGTGGTTTATACAAATTTATAAACAAATAAGTGTAAAATGTCATACCACAAAGTGAAAAATGTTTTTGATAACAATAAGGAACTACTCTAGATCAATCAAATTATTAAAACTGAATAAAGAAGCTTAAACAAATAAATTAAAATGCATGTGAATGAATGAAGACAGTGTAATCATACTTGCATATGACAGGACATCTCAGTTACGTGATTATATTAAAATAATCGGTGATAAAAAAATTGACGACAATTGAATTGACCAAACACAAAAACGGAGAGCGTGTTAATGGGCTTTTGTTAATTATCCTTTCTTATACTATGTAAACATTTCCACTCAACACGGATTGTTTTTTAAAAAACTGAAATTTAATCAATTCAATATATTTTTTTAATTTAAATGAACAAATAAATAAAAAAGTTTATTTAAAAGAATCACGTTAACGAACATTTATTTTGTCATTGCTAGTGTACGAAAGAGACAAAATAAAAGCACAGACAAATAGATATTTGAAAATCGCCGGTCCAAAGCAATGGTGTAGCTTTAATGAGGTGGGATTTGAGAAAGGCACGTTCTGCTATGTACGCCCGTACATAAGCGCCCCTGGCTTAAGGCTGTTTACCGTGCGTGCGAGAGGGACGACGCTACACCTCCGCTCCGACCGCACCGTGTACATTATATACAAGAATGAGATATTCCGATTCAAAGATATTCGGTATCACTCTCAAGAAAAAGTGATTTATTTGATGTAAGTATGTGTTGGGGCGCGACGGAGCTAGTTTGTCGTCGCACGTTGGCGAACGCCAGAAAGAGATGAAATATGATACTCGCCTCGGGGGGCGAACGTGGTATTCAATACTATTGTCACTTAAAATTATAAATTGATCAACGAGATTTTGAGTTAGTCTAAATGTTTGTAGACAAAGAATGGATTTCACCTCCTAGAGAGTTATTAAGATTAACAGAGATGGAGAAAATTTTTAATTAGGAAATATGTAAATCTATCTATTTCTTGTACTTCTATCCATAAGCCATGGGCCCTATAGGTCCATAAATTCTGTAAATGCCCAGATTTTCCGTTTCTAACAAATCCAGTATTTGTCTATAAACTTTATATAAATATAAATATTATTGATTAAACCAATAGGCCCAAGAGGAATGATGAAAATTAAAAAATGATTTCAAGCGTTGTCTAGTAGGTGAAATAATTCAGTCAGATGAATCTCGCCCACACCGATAGACTTTATGCTCTTTAACTTTACAAAAATCAACAGATGAAAGAATTGAAGAAATATTAATGTTCTAACGTAGGCAAAATGGTACAAGTTACACGGTTACATGTCATAAGCGGAGATACTATAACTCCCTCGCTCACTGTACTTCATAGTCCTAACGCTCATATATACCCCCGATATAAATTTCAGCGCTTATCAGCTCAAGGTTTATTTTTTCGTTTTTATTCTCAGAACCCACATAAACCTTCCCATGCCAAAGGGGGGTATCTAGGCTTCCCCCAGGTAGCATATTTGTTCAATTCCTTTTTCGTTAATTATCTTCTTTAAAAAAAATAATGTTTAGAGTAAAAACATTTTTGGAGTAATAATGGTCCATGAAATACTGTCAAGTAAAAGAAAAATTGCTACTTATTAGTAGCATAATTTTTTTAATTTTTAAAAAATTTTGAATTCCCGCAAAAACGGTCATTGCATTAGCCACGCCCCTAATACGTCACAATTCATGTTTATTTTCAACTTTGTTTCAAATCATTCAAGTTTTTTTAGGACATCGTTACGAATCTTGACGTCACAACTATTAATGTCAAACATTTTTTTTTTACATGAAAATATTTCTCCGAAACATCCATATTGATTTTGAAAGTACAATTAATTATTCTAAATCCATATCATGTATTTTTATCGGTATGAGTTTATTATTTTTATCGCCTGTTAAAACCTTTAAAAAACATTAAGAAACATGCGTATATTGTTCGTCGATTAATATTATTATTTTTTTCAATTAAAGATAATTATTTGCGTTCTTATGATTTACACAAATATTTAATTTTGAGGGCCATTTTTAAAGAGTTGTAAATAACTCACTATTGGAAAATGGGAATCAAGTTGGGGTAGAATAGGATTCAAACCACGGACCTATGATCTATGCGTCTGAGACAGTAGCCATAGGACCACTCTTGTAGAATTGTAGAACTATGATGTAGAATTCTCATAACATTTGATGTAAGGAAACATTTCCGCTTAAGACACAAACTAGTGGGAACTCTCACAGTTCCACGTCTCACCTTATATTTTTCGAAAAAATCCAATTGAAACCGATTTGCGTCCAACTCTAAGTATTTCTTCGAGCTGAAAATCATTATTAGGATTTTTTTAGAAACGCCACGTGACGGCGCGTCTTGAGTCAAAACTTACAATGACCTGCAATATAAATTTCTATGGAGACAGGGACTCTAGCGTTTCGAAATACTCCGAAAGTTTAAGTTATTTGAAGTGGTTTTAATGCATTAAGAATAGTTTAAAACTTTTTTATCTAGAAGTGTGAAATTATTTTCAATAAAATGGCTGTAACAGGCGCACGAGGCATGACGGAAAAGGCATTTTCACTAGTTTTGACGTAAATTGCTGTGGTTATTTCTCATGGGATTTAAAAAAAATTTATGATGCAAATTGATGTTTCTAAATGGCTTCAAAAATCAAAAAATGTGAAGGGAATCATCAGAAGACAAATTTTTATTATTATAAAAATATTGGTCACATTTTTAGAAATAAGATAATAATTATTTATTTACTTTTAAATCCCACCGTACAAAGCTCACTGCAATGTGACCTACTATCATCTTAAGGACAGGGCAGAAGATAAATCATACATTTCCTGTGTGTACAAAATAAATAATAAAAAACATAAAAGTAATTGAATACCTAGCACGGATGTCCAATTGCTGACACCCAGAGAAATAGAAAATGACCTCAATTCCCCACTAGGAAGTAAAATGAAAATGAGTGCAATTAAGACATTTGACTCACACACGAAAGGTTCCAGCTTTGGCTCTCGGTGAGAATAGAAAAATTAAATGTGATTTTTCTTAAGCCTGGGTGTTATGTGTTGTAATTCACCACTGTAATTAGGCCTCCTGGCCTGTTGTGGGTAAAAAAAAACTCTCGCGCTACAGAGCGCGACTTGAATAAGACAGAATTGGCAACAGTGCCAATTCTGTCTTATTCAACATATAATGAATACGCATCAATGCATAACGTCATTTTCTTCTGTCACATCCAACTGGGTAGGAGCTCCCATGCATCCACAAGCGTGAATCCTACATATGATAGTGAGTTTTATCTTAGAACCGACGTCGACGCGCAAAATAACTTGCTCAGATCGAATTAAATGTATACGTAGAAATATGTAAAGTAATTAATTTGTTATGGAATTTCGTTTGAGGCCTAGGTATTAGGAAGTCGTCAGTCAAAAGAACTGGAAAGGAACGAGAGAATGGAAACATTTAAATGAATACACACGAATACGCGAGGGAGCTTCGTTACAAATTCTTTTAAATTTCTTCACTTTCTTTGTCGAAGCTTAAAGGCTTTTTGCGTTATTTGAGGAGTTCAAAAGTGACGATTAACTGTTTAATGTAAACAGTCGACGGGATCACAAAGCGCCGGAATACAATGTTGGAAATAATTACAGCGAAAAGGGATGGTTTAATGTCTAAAACGTTTAAGGCTAATGGTATATTATATTTTCTTATGCATAACATGTAAATCATAAATCATTTACATCTGGATATTTTAACAATTTTCGCCCAGCATTCAATCGATTGAATACTTATTATTGCTTATTTGATGTCCACAGTCGTAATTAAAACGTTACCGCAAACATTTTTTTTAAGTCTAATACCAGTATTATTTTTGGATTATGTGCTATACGAAGGGTACTGGATATGAAGGATGCATGTCAAAAAAGAATGTTCTAATATGGAACTTTTTTTAGTTTTCAAACCTCTTGGATTTAAAAAAATAATTACAAATGTATAAAAATTTGCTCATGTAATTATTCTATGATGTTTTATATAATCTAAAATAATGTTTATTGAAAAAAATTCTTGACAAAATAAGTATCCAATTACAAAATGGTTGGTGCGTACACAATTAATAATAACATTTCTACCTTTCTCAGTGAAAAGGCGTGTTTAGAGAGGGAGTTCGTTTTACATTTATTTTTATTAATATATTATATAACATACAAGATGTGTTCAGAAAATGACGGGAGTTTTTAAATTTCGCGGGTTCGGAGAGTCCGATTGTCAAATTTTGTCAAACATTGAAGATGACGAACGGCCCGGGCGCCCCAGCACATCAACAACCGATGAAAACGTGGAAAAATTCAATGAAATGGTTATGAACGATCGCCAAATCACGATCAGAGAAGTCGTTGATGATTTTGGCATATCGATTGGCTCATGCTATGAAATTTTTTCGAATGTTTTGGATATGAAACGCGTGGCAGCAAAATTTGTTCCAAAATTTTTTAATTTCGAACAAAAACAGCGGCGAATGGAAGTTGCTCAGGTGCCACTTAATGAAGTCAACGACGATGCAGAATTACTGAAACGTGTTATAACAGGTGACGAAACATAGGTTTACGGATATGACGTTGAAATTAAGGCTCAATCGTTCATGTGGAGGCATTCTGGATCGCCAAGACGAAAATCGCCGGACACGCCGAAAACGTCTAAACTTTGCGGCTACCACAGACAAAAAAAACAATGAAAAAAGCTGAAAATTAAAAAAAGAACAATGAATAAAGCTAAAAATTTTAGCATACTTCAGGAGCATGTATGCTAACACACGTAATAAAAAAATTGACAAATGGACTCTCCAAACCCGCGAAATTAAAAAATTCCCGTTATTTTCCGAACACACCTTGTACATGTACGTATTATATTTTATTTACATTTAATTTTTACTAGGAGATTCCTTAAAATAAAATATTTTAAAAGGTATGCAATTTTTAATTGTATGGAGGTCAGGGTACGGCGGAATACGTGTGTTTTTTAAACATAGAATTAAATGTTTGAATAAAGCTACAGTCGTTTTAGAAATTATCCCTTTATTTTTAGTATTTAACTGACATCCATCGTTAGTGGCCCTGTATGCATTTTTTTTTATTTGTTCAGTTATCTTCGAAAGTAGAGCCAGTATGTCAAATTTTGTTAATTCTTTATATCCTATACCCTTTATATGTATACACCGTTTTTCAGGACCAGACTTTCGGAGAATTTTAAAGATGAGCTAATAGTTGTAAGGGTGAATTTATCTCCACCCTATTTCATTATTTGGGATTTGTCCGAGTGGAGATAAATCCAGCACGTTGTGTAGTAGTTGACGCGTTTGTCTACTATTCTCAAGGTTCTGGGTTCGATTTTTGGCAGGGTGGACGTGAAACATTGATTGCTATGGTTGTTTAAACTACAATATTTTATCATCACCTGACTGGGACCTGAAGCAAAAGACTAATCACCCCAACGTCATGTAACAAATGATTGAAACACGCTGCATTTGGTTTACAAATGCAGTGCCCTATGCAACACTGGGTGTGGAAAGAGGAATGATGATGAAAAGTAGTTGTAAAAATGCACAAAATACATGAGAGTACGGATGTACATATGTTTTGGAGAAAAGAAAATTTCAAAGATTTTCGCAAACAATAATCAGGCATTATTTTTGCGTTTTTTAAACATGTTTAACAATCAAAATAATTAAAATCGTTATATCAATTTATTTATTGTTACGCATATTTCTTTCAAAATTATTTTATGTACAATAACATAATTAGAGTCGATTTTATTTTGAATATGTATCTTTATATGAATAAAAAAATAACTACACATATTTTTCACTAGCAATTATCCAAGAATAAAACTGATTTTTAAAGTATCAATAAAGATATTCTTCAACCAATGTACTAACGCAGATGACAACAATGAACATAAATAAATTTATTTTAAAATACAATGTTGAACAAACTTATTCGTTAACCCGCGTATGTACAAAATAAATCATATTGTATTAATAAAAACGTTTGCCAATACAATACGCGATACATTATCTACGCCATAGAAATATTTTACTAACCTGCAATTAAAAAAATGCATAAATATAATATTTCTCTTGGAAAACTACATCCTGTACATTTTATATTCACAAAGCTAACGCGGATATTTTTATGCGAAGTCTTATGTATGTGTGTGTACAAATAATAATAATTCTGAAAAGCAATTTGATTCCTCACAAAGAGAATAGGACCGGAAAGATAATTCCTTGGGGTGGAGGATGTTTGCCTCTAGGATGAATCTTCACCGTAGACTTGACTTACGAGATTTTATTTTTGTCGCCACACTGCACTGTAACATTTGCTTTTGTTTGTAAATGCACTTATTTCGCAAAAGACTTATACCGTACGACTTATGCCATAAGCTGCCAGAAGTACGAGAAAAAAGTTGCAGTTTTATGCACCCCTTTTCCGGGAAAAAATGTTTTTAAGTAACGGAAAGTTTATTAAAGTAACATTTTCAAATGTGAATTCATAAAAAACGAGCACATCGTCTTTTTAAAATGAGGCAGTGAGTTCAAGTAATTACTTTTAATAACAATAATTATCGTTCACAAAATATTTTTTTGTTACGTTTGTAATAACGGAAACGAACTACTGTAACAGCATATAACACTTTAGTCATGAGAAAAGTCACATTCAGTTTCCTATTGTGATCACTCTGGGTTCGATTTCTGGTGATCACAATTCTATTTTGGTACACATTTTGTTATATTTAATTGATTTTTAAAGAATGAAATAATTTGAGAATAACACAATATTTTACATTATTCTTTTATAGAAAAAAAAAACTTTATTACTGTTAGGCAAGTGTTAACTGAATTCGGGTAACTGACAACAAATACGGCTTTTATTTCGCGATAATTACAAAATTAAAACGAAATATTAATATGAATTAAAACGAATTTTCAATCGTTATTTATTAAAAAAATAATAGATTTATTTTAAAATATAACATTAATTTAACTTTGTTTCCTGGAATACGTGATTTTTTATTTCTTAATTTAACACGATAGACGTAATTTAAATTGTACATTGGTAAATTTATTGCCAAATGGCAACTTTATCCAAACAACTGATGATGATGATGATTTCACTAAATAAAGGTTTTATTTAGTTAATTTAGGTTTTTTTTTATTTTTTTATTTTATTATTCAAAAAACTTCTTTTTTTATACTAATGTTGTATTATTTTAAAAATTATTTTTATCTAGTTATTTTCAACTTCACTGTGTTATGTTTATATTTAGAATATAAGATTTTCTCATGGTTATTGTTATATTTTATTTAGAGATGTTATGTTTCTTTTTTACTTTTTTTTGTATTGTATCTTCACTAAATTGTTTAGTTTTAATTATTCTATTATTTCATAATATCTAATACACGTTTATTATGCACTGCTGTGATTATTTTTGTAAATATTTATTTTTTGTAAAAGGTTCTTTGAACCGTTGATGTATAAATAAATATGCTTATGTGATGGGTCCTTTCTCTTTAAAATCTGTTTAAACCGTTTGCCTCAGCACGAAAAGTTGGTTATAATTATTTAGTGATGTGAAATGAAGTTTAAAGTTACTGAAAGAGATAACCTTAACTGAATTTCCGAGAGTTCGGGGGTTGAACATCAATTATCACCGGGGTTAACTGCTTCCACGCGGTAGAACGAGGGGGGAAGGGGGAGATAAAAGCCCGCCGGAAAGGTTAAGCTGAAATAGCCTAATGTATATCAATTTAGTCGATTATCTTTGTTTTTATTTGGTCTGCTAGCGTGAAACCGCAGTCGGAATATAAGATGTTAAGGATTTATACAAGAATTAACAGGAACTGGGGGTAAAAGCGAGGGAATGTGGAAATATGCCGAGTCAGGCATCGTGAATTTATATGTTATATATTAAACAAACATAATATTCTATATAATCTTACCGCGCTTTGCTGATAGGTTCAACGTTAGTCTTATCTATTAACGACGGTTTAATTTTTGAATATTTGTGTTAGCAAATTTTTTTAAAACTCTTACTCCACTAAGGTACGCACTAAGAATACACAAGTCAAACAATCCAAAAGGGTGTGATATAGCGGATTTTTTTTTTATAAAAGGATCTATGAGCAATGCGTAGAAAGAGATATGTTGCTATTAAACTTTTTTGAATAGTATATTGTTTTTTATTTATTTACCCCGATGCGTTTCAATATTTTGTAATTTTTTTAAATTGTGCTGGGTTGGAGAAATTTGGATCAGATATCTAAGATTCGCCCTCCAACCAACCACATTTTGAGTCCTATTTATAACAAGCGCACTTATTTATAACTTGTTGAAAATCATTGTGGTTACTTCAATAAAAAAGTTCTACTGTAAAAAAATCACTCAAGGTTTTGCTATTCGGTTAACCATATTTTCCACAGGTTGTATGGGCAATTTTTCTGAGGTTAATTTCTGGTATTCTGACTAGTCAATGGGTTGATCCACAAGCACTTGAAATTTTATGGAAGATTAATAATTGTGAATAAATTAGTATTTAAAAGGCCATTTTCAAACAGCCTTTTAGAGAAAAAAGTGCAAATCAGTCGAACAAAGAAGGGAATGTACGGAATACTTTTCATTGTGACAACATCGTTAATTTAATAGGGTCAATGAACCAGTTAATGACCACCCCCCAGTAAATGACCATTGGTTAATAAAACACAATATAATAAGAATTGCTACATGTGTTCAGTCAAAAAACTTTTAACACTAGAAACTATGACAAAAACAGTAGGCGGACACATCTTTTGGTAAGAAACAAATCTATCAGTTTTGAACTTTGAGTTGTCAAAAGGTTATAGTGCGTCTTCCCGTTATTGTTCTGAGATTGATAGTGTTATAATAAGGAAAGGTGTGGTGAGTGTTTTATTTGATGCTATTTCTTATGCAATTCTTTGAATATATCCATATTCTAATGTGTGAGGGTGTTTTAAAATGTTATGATATAACTAAATCTGTAGTGGTCATTCACTGGTGATTCTGCTTTTTTTTAGAGTAATATTAATTATAATTGAATTACTCGTATATCAATAAAAAAGTCAAAGTACTTAGAAAATTTAATGTGTTTTTTATTGTTTTCTTTTATTTTGTACGCTTAAAAAATTAAATTTATACCTTAAATGTGGATTTCACTACAAGCTGAACCTTAAACGGTCATTCGTTGGTGCTTTGACCCTACATTTAAACAGTGAATAGTCATTTCCTCTTTTGCACCCAGTTGTGGGTAAAGTCTATGGTATATGTAAACAAACCAACAACTTTCGAAGCACTGGAAGTCAACACAACACGCAACATTTACGAAATAACGCCGGATTTATTAGAAAAAGTGGTCGACAATTGGACCGTCGGAATGCGCTACGTGACTGCTAATCGCGGATAGGGTTACCATATGACAGGCGTTTGCCTCGTTTGACAGGCATTTTAAGGCTTAGACTGGCGAGTGGACGGCATCACTCAGAGACGGGCATTTTTAAATTTCGCGCGAGTCTTAAGCGTATTTATAATCGTCTCAAGTATCGGTTAAAGTTTTCGTTGACACAATAGCAACCACGCCTCCCTCGCCATGGCCTTCGAGGGGATAATGAATCTAGAGGCTGGCAACACTGACAACTCCTCTATCCCCCCATTCACGGTATTTGGGTGAAGGTTGGATAGTAAATATACCGATTTTTTTTTAGAATGGGTCGTTTTTTATCTAAATCAGGCATTTTTGGCACATTAACAGGCATTTTTTCTTTTTAAAATAATAACTCTAGTTGCGGAGGACATTTGTCGGATACAAATTTTAAATAATAAAAACTCATTACAATATTTGAGTTTGTCCAAATGTTCGTAGACAAAAGACTGGATTTCACCCCCTCGGAAGTCATTAAGATTAACAAATAACAATAGGGATGGAGAATACCTTAAATAAGGAAATATGGAAGTCTAGGCATTTACAGGGCTTACGACCTGTCATTGGCTGGTTTAAGTGGCCACTTTACACAAATATTGTAATGAAACCAACTGGTCCAAGAAGAAGTTTAAAAATTGTTTTCAGGCGTTTCCTAGCATGTGAAATAATTCAGTCAGATAAATCTCTTCGCAACAATAAAGGTTTCAGCCCTTTAACTTCACTAAAATCAACAAATGGAAGAATAGAAGAAATATGGATGTTCAAACATAGGCGAAATGGTGAATGTTACACAGTGTGTAAAGTGGCCACTTAAACCAGCCAATGACAGGTCATAAGCCCTGTAAATGCCTAGACTTACATATTCCCTTATTTAAGATATTCTCCATCCCTGTTGTTGTTTGTTAATAAAAACTCATTCCAAAAAATATTCGCTTCGTTAATTTCAATAAATTTATAATTTCATCACCCTTTAAAACACCCTTGATATAATTTTTTTTAAACCGTAGTTTTTTATAAACATGTCAAGGTTTCGTGTTTACACATACTGCAGAACATATTCATGAAGATTAATGGATACTCTGGGTTTATAAATTGAGCCGACAATCTTTGGTATGTGCAACAGAATTCGCACCAATTGTAATTCATCGTATAACGTCTCTGCCGCAGTCTAAATAAATTTATTAAGAGAGAAAGTCGTCCTGAAATTTATGTTCAGCGTGAAAGAACGACCCAGAAATAATATGTACACCCCTGGGCGTACCGTATACGGTACCGCACACTACTGGAAAATTCCATAGTAAATTCACAAAGCACGGACAATGCGTTAGGACTTTATTATTTCTCACTCTTGAAGAAAGGGGCCTTTTCAACAGGAAACGGCCAGGGTTGAATCCGACAAGAAAACTTAATTGATTTTGTGTTTTTGTTTATTATTTAATTTTTAAATTTAAATTTATTTATTTATTTAAATGGCAAAAATATTCCTTTTATTTATTGTATGTGTCTTCACTGTGGTGCTTTGTCGATGATGCAAATGCAACAACACTCGCCTAAATTGATTTATTTTTCATAAATATATTACAACAGAGATGAAGGAGAGTTTAAAGAAGGGAATGTATTTAATTATAAACGACACGCTATGCCTTATACCTAAAAATACATACTTAGTAGAAATATAAATTCAATGGAAAAAATAAATAAACATACACATTGTTATTATATTACCATAACAGCAGTTTCCTACAAAACAAACACCTTTACCGATTATAAAAAAGATTCATTGAATATGAGCAGAATAAAAAGTAAAAAAAAAACAGAAGTATATCTTCAAACATGCATCAGTACATTTTCCAAAAAATATACAAAATACAAGATAAAAAGATGAAAATTAAAAAAAAACCAATCCAATGAAATATATTCACAGATTGTAAATTGCACAAAAATTAAAAAATGAATAAATCACAAATTTACATAATACATGAATAATAAATATATTTTTTGGTCAACAAACCTTACATCTTTCGATAACAATTTTATGACCATTGTCGATGATCAATGGTCATTTTATTAAATAAAATATACTCGTACTTCCATTTTTAAGAAAAAAAATTAAAGGAAAAATATGTTCAGTCTTACCATTCTTGTTTTACCAGTAAGACGGATAAACGGACTATGGCTATATAAAATGTGAAATAAACATTCTTTCAAAAGAAATATTTATTGCAAAAGGAAGGATATGTATTTTTCAGAAGGGAATATGGAAATCAAGGTTACATACCTGTTTTTTTTTAAATCAATAGAGAAATACCTGAGTTCTTATTATTTACTCAAATATTTAATTTTCTGACCATTTCCTCAAAGTCGTAAAAAACATGTGCTGGAAAAATGGAAATCGAGTTGTAGTAGAGTGGGATTTGAATCTCGAACCTATGGTTTGTGAGTCCACAATACTACCACGGGACCACGACCCGGTTCAAAACCTGCAATGGTCAGGTTGAAGTTATCACTTCAAATTATGATATAAAATACTCGCTACACTTCTACTAAATTAAACGACCAATTATTAGCGATTTTTCTTCTAACTAGCATCTTCAGACTGGGGAATTTACACAGTGGTGAAGCTCATAAAAAAGAAAAAAAAGAAAATTTCGAAGTTCAAAGTAAATTATTTAATTAAAAATATTTGGATTACTTGAAATGCGTATAAATAGTATAAAAAAAATCAAATAAGAAATATTTTCAAAACAGCGTAGTGCTCAGCACCACACCACCCTAACTATATTATTCTAGCACCTGCACATAAAATATAAATTTGAGTCAAGAACACAATGATACTTGCCTACCAACCCTGTACAGAACAGGGATAACGGGAAGAGGAAAGGCAATGAAACCATGAATAAGGGAAGAAGAAACAACGACCCCTACAGCGGGGCGGATTAACATTAATGGAATGACTTTTATTTTATTTAGTAATTAATATAATCTTATTAGAAGGAAATAAAACTCCCAAAAATCAAGTTCAAACAATACATAATTGCGATTTGGGTAAAGCAAGCAAAAAATGCGCACTAAATACACAAATATTTTATTAGGGGTTTATCAATAAAGTTAAAAAAAAAACAAAACAATAATAATTATCTCATCTCAATAAACTTTGTTATATAATCAAATGAACATGCAGCATTTTCAGTAACAAAATAATATATTTTTAATAAGTGAACAATAGTAAAAGTACATATTGCTCGTAATTTTTCTGTCTTTTCTTTCTTCTTTTGTTATTTTTTTGTATTTTTATATATAAATCGTCTATACATAATGCATACGTACTCTTTGGGTGCGTACTTTTAGACATTGCACTCATTTGTCGACATAATCACAATTATTTATAAGACTGCATCTAGTGACAAAAACAAGTCAATGCTCATTCGTTAAATAAAATAATACTCACCATAGCTTTAGTAATCCTAGTCTTTTAACAGATTTTTTGTTTTCACCGATTTTTAGATAAAAATTACCAAAAAACATGAATAAATTTTTAAAAGAAATGCAATCCAACACACCATTTGAACGATACGTCGATCGATAGTTTAGGCTATAGATTATTTTGTAAACTTCGGAAACGTTTTTCGAATAAATCGCGATGCGTACTCTTTGACAGTGCGCACTCTGCTTGCTTTACCCCACTCAATACAAATATGATTCACTGAAATTTATTATTCTTAGATTATATTGTTTGAGACACGATACCGGAGACCTTATTAAGAAACGTGATTCAAGTGAAAATAAATCGAACTCAGATGGTAGAATTTTTAGGGATAGATCGTCAAACATAGTGTGAATTTTTGTACCGCAGTACACAAGAACTACCTTTTCTTTGCATTGCAGTTTCTAACATATTTTAAGTTTATTTTATTTGAACTTTAATCTCGTTCCTCTTTATTTGTTTTCCCCATTGAGTAATAGTATTGATTTAAGGTAATTTAAATACAAATACTGTTATTTATATTTTTGTGCAGCTTTCTTTTTTTTAAATTCTCTATTGAATATGTTTTGTAACTTGAATTGTATAAATACAATTTCTATTCTACGCCTTGGTTGAAAAAAATTGCCATTTGACAATAAGCCCGCCAATGTACAATTTACTTATGTACAAAAATAAGTAAAACGAAAACGATGTAGATATGCTGCGATTGGAGTACTAAAGCAGTGCCCTATGCAATACTGGATCCGGATGGTGAAAAGATAGTGATGTAGATAAATTTATAAATTTATTTATTTTTAAAATATTCCATAAAACAAAATGTTCTTTAAGTCACAAATGGACAAAATTTATCAATGCATTAAACATATATTTTTTTTTTAAACTCTGGAATTCGTTTGTACAAAAAATAGAAGGCTTAAGAATAGGCAATATTTAAAATGCACGATATAAGACAATAATTCAGTTATTTTTACTTTTAACCTAATGTATATTATGTTACACTGCTGCACATAACTGTATTACTAATAAATGTAAAAGCCTGTAGGGTGTAAAAATAAATAAATAATTCTAAATCATGAAAACATAGACTTAAGGTTTTAAGTAAGTTCAAATGTTTGTAGGTAGTTTAAATTTCTTCCCTTATGGTAAATGCAGCCTGTCTACAAACGTTTGGACATACTCAAAACATTGTTGGTTAAACTAACTGGGATAAGAAAAGGTATAAGGTAATTGGTTCAGCCGAATGAATCTCCACATTATAAAGGTTTCAACTCTTTACTTCACAAAAACCAACTGATGGAAAAATTGTGGAATGACCCTTATCTAACGCCAACTGAAAAAATCTTTTAAAAAAACTAAACAATTGTGAACCGTGAACTTTTGAACTTTTTCAACTAGAATCTTTAAAATTTATTCACAAGTTAGCCACTGATATTGTAGACAAAGAACTAAAACTTGAAAAAAATTGTTTTAAACATGGACATAATACAAGAATATCAGAACAATACCACATACATCATTCCAAAACAAGACAATGACAATCGAGACTAATAAGTTGGGGACTGAAGTTGTACAATAAACTGCCAGACAAAACTAGACAAAAGACTCATTATAGAAATATAATTATCAACAACAGAGTATAAATTAAAAATTATATTTTTATTGTAAAATGAATGTTTTAATCTATAAGGGTTGATAAATAAATTTCAAATAAATTTCAAATAAAAAAAAGCGGGTGTTTAAACATGGGCAGAATAATAAATGTTACACAGTGTGTAGAGTGGCCACTTAAACCAGCCAATGACAAGCCCTATAAATGCCTAGACTTCCATATTTCCTTCTAAAAAGTGTCCCTTTCTTTTGCAACAAATTTAAACATCTACCTATTTTTATTTTTATTCCAAATGTTATATTATAATTCCTAAACTTATACAACTAAATCAAACTATCAAACTAACATGGTATAATATAAGTCAAAGTTATTTTTTTACTACCGCTGCGTTATTATTCATAAAGGTCGTAACGATATTATATTTAAACATAATTATATTTATGCAGATCTTTCGAAAGATAACCACATAAGTGTTTTGCAGGGGACAATATTCAAATAAGCATGTCTTTAATAGATGCACTGAACGTGGAAGCGAAAAGTGTGAAATTTCTCCTTGTTGCGTTTGAAACTCAGGGGAGCAGTTTTCTCGGCGCTTTGTGAAAATGTCTGATTTGAAAGACCAGTTTTATTTTTCATGAGACAATACGGCTAACGCCTTTGAAGTTTAGGGGGTGCCTGAGCCTTTGTTTCTATTCAGAGATGGTTTGAATACAGGGGTAGAGTTGTTATGGTCGCTATTGCGACGTATAAGGTTGGAATGCGCCGTCTTTATGACTCAATTTTACTTTATTTACTGCCTGGTCGTAGACAATCGTGCTGGTATCTGCTCGGTCTACATATACGAGAGGCTTAATGAAAATGAATACAGGCACTGGGAGGCTCTGGGATAAGGTTTGTTTTCAAATACAGGTTTAAAGTAACGATTTTCTTAGCATTGTGACCTCAACTTTAGTCTGACGCTTATTGTTTTATTCACAACAAACCGTAAATAGTTGGTGTTCACAATTTGCAACGGGTTGATAACTAGGATAGTTTTGAGGATTGAATTTAGTATCACATTATATTTATTTATGAATGCTTTTCACACAAGAGTAATAAATGCATTTTTGCACAAGATATTTGCATTCATTCATTCATTATCGTCTTTCCTCACATAATGGTGCCTAGAGCATATACTTTCTACTTGCAGGACCAACCTGCCAATGGTAATGCCAGTAGGAAGAACAATGTCTTTACTCAACCGTATCTCTTTGGATATTGACATATTCCGTGTTACTGAAAAAAAAATCAGATATGATAGTTTATTTTACTCTAATCAATAATAACTGCGTATTTTTATTAATTTATTGATTCGGCGTTCATTTTGTAAAACTTCATATTTATACTTTTAATATAAAAATCAAACACTGATTTGAGTCAACTGAACACTTTATTTAATTTTTACAATATAACAACAAAAAGATCTGTGACAATTATTTCGCCTTGTTTGGACGTTTTCAAACAACAAGACGAAACAATTGTCAGATAAATTTTTGTTTTTTGTATAAATGAAGTGTTTAGAAGACTTAAATCATCGTTTGATTTTTATATTAAATATTAACTTTATTTAACCATTTTCTCAAATTTAAATCTTAGAGCTATTTTTATTTCTCGTGTTATGAATGCGTTGAATACATTTTCGTAAAGTTAATAAATGTATAAAATAAATCAATTGCTACGCTAACCGCAGCGTACCTTGATTATTTTTGTTACATGCACGTAAGATGATCAGTTATAAATCTTTGAAATATTCTAATTTAAAAACATCTTTTCAATAAATATTTCATATCAACCATGGCGGGAATTGTGCAAATGTGCTAAACATTGAACACGAGGTGAATTATTTATATTTCTTGTACACATATATATATATCAAGCATTAATTGCACTGTAGGAAAACATCATGAATAATGACAAAGAAATGGTAAATTTTACGCCTTTTATGTGTCACAAACATGACGGAGAAAGTACGACGATATTTGAAGCGACTTTTTTTTATTCGTCTTAAATTTATGAATAAACCTATGTCTCTAAATCTAGAACATTTTGCTTGTTTGGTTTCATTTTGATTTTAATATCGATTTATATTATTTTAATTCAATTCAATTCAATAAATTAATCATATATTTTTTTGTATTTTATTTAGAAAACTTACAGTTCGACACTTTAAAAGATAACACGAAGAAATATAGTATGGACTCAGAATCAATAAAATGTTCCCAAACATTGTAAAAAGTAAGTAAAATACATTGGATGAGTACAGACATACTAGCTTTTAAACGCGCCTTCGTTCGCATGGCATTAGGGGGGGATTTATTTATTTGTTTATTAATATTCACGGCACGCAGTGCCTTTTACCTTAAAAAGATACATATTTAAAATAATATAAACATTTTAATATAAATGTGAAAACTTTATATAACCCAGCAGTTTTGTATAAATAACATATTTAGGTATCAAAAAATAATTAAACAATGTGTGCATATAAAATTTTAAAAGGAACAAAATATAAGTATAATAAATACAATTAAATTCATTAGTTTAAAAAAATATATATGGTTATAATAATGACAGTTAAAGTAATTTCAAAAATAAGAATACACTTAAATATGGTCCACAATAGTACCCATACAAAAGTAATCATAGAAAGCACTATAATCTAAAAAAATGTAAGTTGATTAATTTGTTTTGTCGTTTATCAAAAATAATTTTACTAATGAAAAGGTCATTATAAAAAGCAGCCTGTATTGATTGCCGGCCCTCCAACTATCACTACGGACGACAATCCGTTAGTCAATGGCGATGTAGTATCGTTATTGTTTTAATAATAATTAATTTTTCCACCAAGAATTTTCCAAGGGAATTTTATTTTTTCAGAATGAAAAGAAGCTGGTGACACTTGGCAGCTCTCTGGCAATTCTTTTGCAAAAAATCACGTCAATCGGTATCTCCGTTGCGATGTGAAAGAATGAATTTTTCCATTAAGAATTTTCCGGAAGGAGTGATACTTTTTTCGAGATGAAACCTTTGTTACTTCTCAGCTCTCCAGCTATTCCTATGAAAGAAATAAAGTCGATCGGTCTTTCCGCCGCGACGTGAAGGAAGCAGATATACTTTGGCCTTTATAATATTAGAATGGGTAATCATCATCATTCCCCTTTCCGCGCCTAGTGGATCATAGAGCATTGCATTTGTGAACCTATAATGATAAGGATTCAAGTTTTTTTTTAATATAACCAATTAAAAAAAACACAATGTTATGCGAGTGGCGTTTCCAATATAAAATGATGAAAACGACGAGTAACTAAATTTCTTTTTTCTATGATAAATGTTTTATGTTATTTACATGAATTTTCAAAATCTGGATGTGTGTAAGATGGTAAGAAATAATTTATTTTGTATTTATTAAAATAAAAAAGTTTTGTTGGTGTATTTTTAGAGTAAAAAATGTATTAAAAACCATTTTGTTTTCACTAATCTCATATCATGAATACCAATAATAGTTCCGGACTATTAAGCTCGGATTAGATTCTACGGCAGTTTGGTTAAGTGGATAGCCATAAGGGTGGAATTATTTTGAAGTTGAGACAACTTGAAGTCGAATGCAATTGCTGCATTAAATTGTGGGAGGATAATATTCCAGACGGTCGCTTCCAACAACATTAGCTCCACTCTAACTTCAATACGGCTTGTTGGTTTTACTAAACTTTTGTCAATAGGGTGCGGTGCATCCACTAACGGATTATCAATACATAATACAAAAACTGTATTTTATAAAAACTTATTAATTTTATTTTAAACACAAATATTAATTACCTTATAAATCTCACAAACATAAGATAAAATTTTTCTCTATTTATTTTAAGGAAGTTTATGCTACGGAAAATTTTATTTAAAAAATGTTTACTTATACGAGTTAAAAATTAGAGCACTTAATAATACAACGATGTTTCTCAAAAAAGGAATAAAGAAATAAAAAAAAATATTTTAATAAAAATTAACTACTTTGAACTACATCACAAGTTATTGCGAGTCAACCAAATTACTACGGCGTTATTATGTGTTGTGATAGATTTCTGGTGTCCGGAAACAACAAGTTACGTTACGCGCGGAGTAATTTCAAAATTACAAAACTTTGAAAAGTCATAGTTATGATTATAAGATAGATTTTTTTTCTTTGGCTTAGTGTAATAGTCTATTAAAAAACTAAACTTCCTCATTAAAACATAATTAGAAAATATTTTACATTGGACAGGCATGCTATTTTATAATGATTGATCTTTTTTTTTTTTACACGCCTCCACTCGTTTGCGAGTGATTTTGGCTCTTAGAAACAAGAATAAGAAGTTTAAAGAATATACGCTTCAGTGAACGACAAAAAAACCATACCCACGAAAAAATATAATATAATGTGAGGTAGTTAAAATCAGTATAAAAGAGTTATGTGACAATAAAATATTATCACCGTCTAAATTAAACGTAAAAATAACACGAAATTTCGGGCCAAAAGTAAAAAGGGACATTCAATAAGACTTATTATTTAAATTTGGCAAATAATATTAAACAAATTCAAATATTTTAATTATTTGTCCCTAAGAATTTAGTCAGAAGTAAATAAGTAACCAAATCATTCTAAGCGAGTAAAAATTTTACGTTAAGAGGGAACGTTTTATATTCTCCACAAATATAAAGCTTCTGTCGTAGAGGGGACAGTCAAAGAACAGATGATCTAATGTCTTACCGCCATTTTCACAAAGACACATTGCCGAAGTAAAGACACCTAGATTGATCATTATGTATATTTCTTAATGTACTAGATCCGAGTTTAGTTATATATTCCCAAGCAGGAACATAATAGAATAATTCGTATTATTGAAGTAAAATATGAGATTTTTTTAGCCAGGGCGGCTTATGTCTACATTTATAGATTGTACACTACTTGTCATATATAAGGTAAACATGAGATGTTCATATACACCCTCACCCATTTTGGACTTTGCCATCTTACCCCCGTTTATACCACAGAACTCAAGTATCTGTTATTTGCTTGCTAACGCACACACATACACAAATAATGTATTTCTTCTTTCGCACTTGCTACTCTTTTGTTGCGTAATTTTTTTATGTAAAGCCTTACTCAAGACTGCTGGAGTTGACGACTTGTAAAAAAAATAATAGTGCGTTCATAACTGCAAAAAAGACAGCACGGCCGAAGTAAAAACCGGAAATTAAGGCTATTGTGTTCGATTCTACCATTAATACGAGTTCTTCGAGACCATCGTCAGACTCCTCTCATGATACTCTATGCACCATAGGATGCGAATATACAATAGAAATATCGTTTTCAAACGTCAAGATAATTAAAAACTCAAATATTTTATGTATTTGGCTGAACTGTTGGTCCTATTCAAAATCCTTAATTCACTATTTGACGCTCTCAAGTTACTAAACTCAATACAGTTAAATATCCCTACAAGAGACAAAAGACAAAATTAACCTTTTCATTCTGAAAATCATACTGTCTTCATACGCAAAAAGGCTAGCAGCTATTTGCAAGTCATATATTAGGATATGACACTTTTGAGTATTGATCAACTTAATGCAATCTTTTCAAAAATGTAAATAATCATAAGTAAAAATGGCACTTATAAAAGTTTTTGAAACTTTTCACACTGTGTTATGGATAATTGATTGTTTATTTTTGTCACACTTATTTGGAAGAAAACAAAAAAAATATATTATAACTGAAATAAAATTATTTATTTTTTAAAGTTAAAATAAGAATAAAGTGTATTATAAATACATTAACTTGTATTTATTTTTTTTATTAAATGTTAGAAAATAATCGTATAATCTTATGTCTTCCGATTTTAAGACATATTATTTCTCTTTGTTAGGACAGTGCAATTAAACATGCAATTTTAAATTTTTAAACATTTATTTATTCATTCATACAAAGACATATATCACAAAAAAAAACGTATCCCTAAATCTTTGAGGCTAAGAGCTTTGTGTTGAGTTGGGATATAACAAAATAGAAAGTGGAAGTTGACATATTATTAAAGAATACAAGAAATATTTTTTTTTACATAAACGAAAATTTTAATAAATTTTTGGACAACACGTTTTACAGTACTAGATTTTAATCTATGCAATGTCTTGCAGCAGTCTCCTGCGACGGTCAAATAACACTATACTGCCCTTATACGCAGAAAGGGGGTCATTTGCAAAAGTCGTATTTTGAAATATGACACTTTTGAGTATTTATCAACTTACTGCAATTTTTTCATACCTGTAAATAGTTGTAAGTAGTTTGTCAATTGTTTCTAAGCATAAAACCAGTATGTGTCATATTTACACTCTACACTGCGTTTTTGCAAATGAATGCCTAGACACTGTTCTCCGAATAACTACTGTTTTTTGAAAACTTAAAAAACATGTAATTTTTTGTAATGAAATATTGTTTTTTTTTTGCTTGTGGTTCGACCAAATGGTTCGAAATTTCTTTTAGAACAGTACCTCATATTTAAATCATTTTATAATAAAAAAACCCTTTTTTTTGTTTATGAGGTATTGTTTATAGTACTAATTACGGTTTTCACTCTTCCTCACCTGAAACTTTTACGTCCGCCAAAAAATATCCCTGTCTGAATCTCTATGATATCAAGTTGTCTTCTTTCATGCAATCACTGAATCAAGTTCAACTGTAATCATCCTTTCTCTTCTATTCTCACAACCTTATTATCTGTACTTATTAGAATATATTAAAGTATTTTGTCCTTTTTTGTATAATGTAATGTACATAGTTTTTGTAAATGCCCACTAAGCGTATACGCGCTATTTTGGGGCCAGATCGTGAAACTTCGAGCAACATTCGTCACAGTAAACTTTATAAAAAACTTATTATTTTTGTGCCAAAAAATTTTTAAAGATTTTTTTTATAATTTAAAATAATTAAGATTTTTTTTTATTTCTTGGATTGGCATCCATTTCACAAATCTTTACGCATCCATTACATTTTTTTTTCAAAATACAAGCGATACGCCTCAAACG